>NW_015656019.1:1023936-1034659 GCF_001515625.1 Sinocyclocheilus rhinocerous | reverse complement strand
GGGGGTTTCCCTTTCGTGATCGTCGGCTGTGGACGAGAGTGAGCCGCTGGAGGATGATGTTATTTCATTAACATTGTCTGATCCAGGGGCCAGTGCTCTGCTGGGTTCAGCCCAGCAAAAGCAAGAAATGTCTGAGGAGGGCAGAGAAGCTGAGGCTGAGCCTTCCCAATCCTCCTGCCCTGCGTATGATGAGCTTTTGAAAGTTTGAAAGGCGAGGCTTTATTTGCCGTGAAGTATTCGAAGAAAGTGACGTTGCGAGGTATCTCGATGAACGTTATTTTTCTGGCCATAACCCTCCAGCTCAGGTGAGCCTTCCTTTCTTCCTGTTTCCATACAGAGATCAAGAAGGAATGGAAGAGACCGTTTTCCTCACGCATCCATCGATTCCAGCATACGAGTTATGCCAACATCGAGACGATGCGCGAAAGCGGTTATGAGAAGAGAAGCCCCTATAGAGAGACGCTGGCCAGCTATCTCTCTATGGGTGAGACGTCCTCTCTTAAGACTCCCTCCTTGCCATCTAAGCCCCTTCAGGATACATCTCGCTTAAACATATTGGTTTTGGGATGCACCATTCCATCTATGAGCTGCTCTTTCAGAGTGCCACGAGAGCCCCTTAGAACGGTATCCTTAAATCCATGTTATGGTAAGTGTGCACGTGAAGGCTTTGTGCGCTTTCTAAAATCCACATTGTGTCACGACGAGGCGTTCCCCATAGCGACCCCTAGAGGACGCAGTGTCTCGTTCCCACTCAGGGAACCATGGTTACATAAGTAACCTGAGACGTTTAAGTATCAAAAGTAAAGTGCAGCCGGTTGCAAAACCCTCATTAAAAAAATGAAAATTAGCCCATAAACTACTCACCCTCAAGTCATCCTAGTTTGCAACTTCAGGGATCTTATCTATGCACAATCAGCTTGTAACACTCCAAAGAGAAAGGAAAACTTGAAATCGCATCATATGACCCCTTTAAGTGTTCTTAGTTTTCCAAACTATCGGGACTATTTGTGTGTGTGCGCACTGGATTTCTTCAGTTAGAGCAGTGTGTTTTTCTGATATGTAGTGCACTTAAAAAAGCAAGATATTATGCTTTGGAATGCAGTGAAGTAAAACGTGAGATGGCTTAAACCAGATCATTGAATCAGTTATTTGTTAACCACTCCAATGGAATGAATAGAATTCACAAATTAATAATTTAATGTTGCGTTTAAACCGTTTCAACGGTGCCACTTAATAATCGGCTCAAAAGTATGTTTTGTTCATGTATTGGAGCAGGTCTCGATTTTATTTTTTTTTCAGTTATAAATAACAAAGAACGGCATGTTTTTCTTAAATGTAGTGATGTAAAGAAAAAGAAAAGAAAAAAAAGTTAGATATGCTTTGGAATGTAGGCTACTGAAGTAAAACTTGAGGTGGCTACGACCGAGTGAGTTGTTAACCACTGCAGTCGATCGAGTCGAATTCACAAATGAATAATTTCAACTGAATCATTGAAAAGAGTCGGCGCAAATAATGATTCGTTCACGTATCGTGTAATGGGGGTCTCTCGATTTTTCAGTTCTAAATGATGAAGAACTACATGTTTTTCTGGCCTAATGCAGTAAAAAGGTAAGATATTACATTTTGGAATGTAGTGAAGGAAAACTTAAGATCATTGAATCAGTGAGTTGTTAATCACTGTCAATTTTTGAGCCGTTTTCAACTGAGTCCTTGAAAAAATCGTCTCAAAACAATGATTCATTTACTTATCGTGTCTTGGTTTTTTCAGTTCTTAAGAATGGCATGTTTTTCTGAAAAGTAGTAAAACGTTGCTTTGGAATGTAGTAAAATATACTCTGATCAAGTACAGATACTTGAAAAATGCATTAACGGAGTAAAAAACGTACTGTTCACCAACTAATGATTGGTAAAGTAGGCTAATGATTGTTTGAGATGAGAGCTGTTCACCTGAGGTGACGCCACTGCCTGCAGGTGTGTTATGAAGCTCGCTTTCCCTGAGGCTGACTTTCCAACTGTAGTTGACACATGGTCATATCATGTGAACTAACAGCTGCTTGTTTTACCCTCCTAACATTAACCAGAACCTTCTGTGCCATTTAAATGATCCGCAACAGCCACTTATTGCAAGGAACTGGTTTTCCAGCTGTGATTTATACTAATTGGTCTTGTGCTTTGCCATTACAGATGTGTTTGTGTGTTGGTTGACCCCAGAGGCCTGATTGTGACTGCAAGACCACTTGACTTTGAACTTTGAGGTGGTGGTCATCTTCTTGTGGCCTTTTACAGAGGTCCTTCACCTTTGTGTCTCTGTAAAAGCACACAGTCTTCCCTAATCTAAACTATTTAGTCTGGCTGTAAATTCCTCTCAGGATCAGTGCTATAATACAAATAATGACTGTTTTCTGGAGGCTAGAGATATTTTATTCAAGATGATAATAATAGGGCTATCAATTTAATTTATTAATTTGGTGTCATACCATTCCTAAGTTTGGGGTCAGTATAGTTTTTTTTTATTCAGCAAGGACACATTAAATTGATCAAAAGTTACATTAAAGACGTTTATAACATTACAAAAGATTTCTATGTCAAATAAATGCTGATCTTTTGAACTTTCTATTCATCAAAGAATCCTGAATCGGTTTCTGCAAAAATATTAAGCAACACAACTATTTTCAAGATTGATAATATTTTTTTGACCCCCAAATCAGCATATCAGAATTATTTCTGAAGGATCATGTGACACTGAAGACTTATTATTTTAAACAATAATTGTGTTTAAAATATTAATATTTAAAAACAACACTCAGGCATAGGATAAATGTGCTTTTACTTTTTTGGCATTAACCGACCGCAAAAGCCTCTGATCTTGTTTTTAGTTATAGGACCACTTAGCAGTCATGGTGAAAGGCGTATGATTAATCAGAGAGACGCACTCTTAGTTTTGACAGCAGTAACTGGCAGGCCTGCAGGCTTTGAGGAAGCTCTTGTGTTTATCCAGTTTTCCATCACAGATCTGCTTTCAGACCCACACACAACTCCATTTGTTTTCATTCAGCTGACACCTCACCTCCCCAGTCCATCTCTATTTTCTGATGAACACATAGGAGCTCTTTTCTTTCTCTTTTGCAGGAGTCATGAAAGTGCTCATTCCTTGACTGACTTGTGTCATAGGGCCTGGAGACTTAATACACAGCTAAAAGACCTGTGGTGCTTGCGGTACCTTTGATTGATCAGGTTTGTTCCCTTTGTGTGTGATGTGAAAAATCTGCTTCGGTTCTGTATAGTGGACCAAACATAGCAAGATTAATACAATGGCCTTGGAAATCACTCATTTGTGTCCCAATGGTTTACTATTGATATATTTAACAGAATCAGATCAGTTTACAGATATCAGCCAATTTACATCTCCGTAGTACTACATTTAATGAGTTACATCGATTAAAAAGTAGTTCTAAATAAATTTTGACTTTGTTCAACTGTGTTATGTGACGATGTGGAAACAAGACAAAACACTGATCACTGGATATGATCCATACTGGGAAAAACATATTTACAGATCTCAAGTTAGAAAAGATCTAAAGTTACCAAATCTAACATTCACAGACAGTTATTTATATTTTAATATAGAAGCCATCTCTTTTTGCCGGCACTTTCCGTTCACCAGTGTTATATACAGAGATGGATTGTGGATTAAATATAAAATTGGTAGCTTCTGTGCTAAATGTTTTCTGGGACCTGGTGTGGAACAAATCCAAGTATCTTAGTTTTTTCTTGGTGTCTCTGTTCATATGTTTTTGTATCCACCGCCATTTACTTTGCCCTGCTGATTGTCATAAACTTGGTGGATGAGTGGAAAAAGTCACATGACTGAAACAGATAAATAGGCGACAGTGTCAATATTTCAGCTATTATAGATAAAATTGCAGTTATTATTATTTTATTTCAACTGAAGTAAAAAAAAGTAAAAATTATTGACTGAATTAAGTGCTCCAATGAAATTTGCAAATGTAACAAGGTTGGCACAAAACATTTTTTAAAGGGAAATTTTATGGTGGTTTGTTTGTTTGTTTGTTTATTTATTTTCATTCATTCATTTATATTATATTTTATTACAAGGAAAAACCAATACTGAAATCACTTAATTCAATTAATTTAAATTATTAAAACATTTTAGGCTAATTTCTTTATGTATTTGTTTACCTATTTATTTACATGTTACATTTATTTATCTCATTTGTATTATAATTTATTACAAAGGAAAACCAAAACAGAGTGACAAAAAACAGAAATGACCTTTTTTTATTATTAAATATCTTAATTCCACACTTACCAGGTTGAAATAATGCAGTGCTTTAGGTTAAATTTTGTCATGAAAAATAACTATTGGTACTATGCAAGGCAGTAACTGGTAACCATATATAGGATGACGCTAATAGTTCAAAAATAGTCCATATTCATTGGCCACTGGCGGTGTCTGAGGCTGAAGTGGTCTAATATGATTTTTTTAGAGTAGTTCCTGGTTAATGTTTAGCTCTCATGTTAAATGTGATGGGTGAGAGGCAGTCTTTCCTTTAGCAAGATTTGGGATAATATCTTCCTTCTCTCACAGAGAGCGTATTTTGGATAGACAGTATGGCGCCCGGTTGCTTCTGTGTACATTACGGACAGACGTGAAGTTCTCAGCTGAGAGGGGAGACCTATACTGGATCTGAATTCTCAGAGCTGCTCTGCTGAAGAATCCCATTGTCTGGCTTCCCGTGAGTAGAGAGTGGTTCCCAGGACTTGGCTTGTCTAAATAAGCCATGACAGAGTGGACTCCCTCCTGCAATAGCCTCTCTGACTCACTTATCTCTGGCAGACGCACTCTCAACACAAACCAGTGCCGTCTTTCTGTCACACAGCCTAATCTGTAATGTCATGGTTCACTGAAACACTCCCACTCTCTCCAAAAACTGGCACGACCTCCTTCAGCACTCTGATAATCCAGTACGATTTATACACTACCGTTCAAACGTTTGAGGTCGATAAGATTTTTTTTAAATAAGTCTCTTTTGCTCACCAAATCTGCATTTATTTGATCAAAAGTACAATAAAAAGTGTAATATTGATAAATATTATTACAATTTAAATATATGCAAAGCTGAATTTTCAGCATCATTACTACAGTCTTCAGTGTCATATGATCCTTCGGAAATCATTCTAATATGCAGATTTAATGCTCAAGCAACATTTATTTGAAATAAAACTAAAATCTTTTGAAAATAAAATTTAAAATCTTACTTGACCCCATCTTCATTGCATTAGATAACAAAATATCAATATTTTCTGCATCAGAGTAATAAAATACAAAGTTAATTGTGACTTATAGGGTTAGGGTGACTTTATATCTCAAAAGTGTCCCATAATTTCCCAACAATTTTTCATAATTGTTTTTATCTCTTAATTTGACTTTATTTCTCACAGTTGTGACTTTATGTTAATATCAGTGTTATTTTATCACTGAGATACTATTTTAGTTTTATTAAAATGTTGAATTAGATTTTATTTTTATATTTTCTGTTTTCATTTAAATTTTTCTAAAAGTTTTACTAATTTTGCTGTGTTTTTTATTTTTTTAAATATGTATATATATAGTTCTTTTTAATTTTAATTTTAGTTTTGGTAATTTTTGTACATCAAATAAAGCTAAATGAAAATGCCTTGGCGACTTGCTAAAAAATTTTTTTTTGAATTATTTTTATTTTAATACTTTTTAATTGTAATTTTTGTTTAAAGTTGGATAGCTTTGAACTTGTAACACACACACACACATATATATATATATATATATATACATGCTATATTCAAAATGAAGACAAAGTGATTTGCAGACTTTTTTATTGTCAAATCTAGAATTATTTGTTTGCAGACACCTGATATTTTGTCATCTAATTCAATGAATTTTCTTAAGTGTGGCTTAATTGTTCAAATACTTTTTGGGCCATTCTACTTGCTCAATTACCAAGCAAGCATTTAGCGGTAAGTCTGTTACATTATACAAGCCACACATGCACACAAGCACACACACTCTCTCAATCTCTCTCCCTTCTGTTGTCTGCCTAAGCCGATGTTTTGGAAACATAATCTATAGGTCAGAGCCCCTCAGCGTGTGCACCTGTGGAACAGCCCAGGTAGAGTAAAACCCCTTGACAACATGCTCCACACCCAAAAAAGAGAAAGCAGCAATATCCTAGAATCCTCTGCTGATACTGTTGCCTTGCTTTATAGAATCTCTGTTGACAGACAGCTTGTCTGGTCTCATGTCTATTGGCCTGTAGGCATGAGACTTTATCCAAACCGCAGTTTTGCAGTTTGTTTACACACCAGTAGTCAAACACTTTTTCTATTATACTGTTGACAGTCAGGAGACCGTGAATAATTTTGGTGAATATTAAGTTTAAACTTGACAAATTTGTTTATAAGTCGCACTGTAACACTCGCACGATACTTACCGGGTGAGATGGGCACATGACAAGTCTTCATTCTGACAGATTACTTGAAGCTTTGTGGCTCTGTGAGTCAGGCAGACACCCTAAAAGCTGTTTGAAAACACACCTGCCCTGACTTTCCCCCATCCTTCCCTCTGCCTGTACTGAAAGCTGCTATCTGTCTGTCTGTCTCTGGTTTCTCTTCAGTTTGAGAAACCTCGTGGTCAAGCCAAAGGACATGACAGTTCCTTAGTTCTTTGAGTTGGTTCGTTATATATAGGTTAATCTGGCTTTCTGAAACACTAAAATTCAAAACTTTTGTCTCTTATGAAAAAATATTCCAATAACTGTTTTCTATTTGAATATATTTTAAAACGTAATTTATTCCTGTGATGCAAAGCTGAATTTTCAGCATCATTACTTCAGTCTTCAGTGTCACATGATCCTTCAGAAATCATTCTAATATACTGATTTGCTGCTCAATGAATATTTCTTATAATTATCAATATTGAAAAAATGTTTAGTCTGTTGAGATTAGAAATCATTCTCATGTCATCACTGTAAAGATCACACGCATCAGTAAATCCTGAATGATATGGGGCTCGTGGTATTTCTCTCCACTGTGAGTGAAACTAAATTGCATGTTCTTCATCTGTGTGCCTAAATATCCCCCCTAACGTGTGTTTGGATTTAGTTTTTTCGTGTAAAGTGTGTGAAGGCCTGTGAAGGCCTGTGTTGTTTTGCGTCACTAGGTTAGGCTTGTGAAACAGGATATTTCGCACCTTCCATGAAATAAAAGAATCTCATGCAAGGCTTGCTGTGAACAGAAAGCTTCCCCTAATAAATCCAGCTGTTTATAGTTCTGAGACACTCTTAATGGGCTCTAGTCTTGAGAGCACAGTGCACTGTCTTTCACTCACAAAAGTGATATATTAATACCACACAGAGTGTTGGCATTTACGCATGAAGACAGTTGTGAAAATGAAAGAAGGGATTGGAGAGGATGGGCTGGTCTTATTTATTCGAGATCACATACACTTAATCCAACAGAAGAAAAAGGCACGACATGTTTGAAGTTACGATTTTAATGTAAATATGCTGCTTGCATGGTGATTTTTGACTTCAAATTAATTTGAAATGTCAAATAAATTAAAAAATATGAATGGAGTTCACAGAATAGTTCACCCTGAAATCTTGTTATCATTTGCTCACCCTCACATCTTTCGAAACCTGCATGACTTTTTGCTTGAGTGGAAGGCTAAAGGTGTTATTTATGGCTGAAAGTCAATTGCTCTTTCCTATGTAGTGAAAGTAAATAGAGAGCAAATCTGTCAGGCAAGCTTTCCAATAAATTTCAAATTAGTTCTACATTGTAACTTCATTTTGTTCGAAATTGAAATAATGAGCGAGTACATCATACAACCATCTTCCACACCCAGTTTCTGCCTTACCCTAAATCACAATGGTAAGATCAAATTTTAAGATGTGATCTATCAAATGAGACCATGAACTTGATGCTACCTTGTTGTTGATTTTTTTAAAGTTATGTAAAGTTATAAGCCCTTACTTTTAAGCATAGGCATTAAATAATTAAAAATGCCTTCAGGGCGTAAAGGGTTAATAAAGAAAAGGACAGACTACTACTAGGCTGTAAGCAGTTTAAGTAGCCTGAAGCCAAAACAAATGAGCCTCAAACCGAAAAGCGTTAGCAAGCAAAAAACAAAAACGACAGTTCCCGTAATAAAACACGAATCAACATAGTTTGCATAGCATCAAATGAGCTGTGCACTGACTATGTTTTCACAAAACAATGTTTTTGTTGGTTTCAATGCCAATCTCTAATCCACCGCTTTGGTCTATTTGCCTATAAATAGCCTATAGGCAAGTTAATAGTTACCACCAAATTACCTTATCTGATGTGAATAGCAATCGTTATGTCTAATATCAACACTGCTAAACTTTTGTAACAATGCATTTAAAGCGGCATTTAAGCCACCTGCCCATAAGGCCTATTTTTGGATGTCCGTTACTCTTTCGTTACTGATATTCACATTGATACAATGGTGCACCTCAAGCCATCTTACCATATTGTGATGCCTTGTCCGGCCGGAGCGACGAGACAAAACCAATAAAACTAATTACAAACGAGGCATTTGTTGCATTCAGTGGAGACATAATTACGGATTATAATGACTTATACTGTCTTTTTTCGCGTTGTGTTGCGTATCGCGCCGCGAAAACATTAAACCGTGTCTGCATTTGCGATCGGAGGAACGACAAACAACAAGCGCTACTCAAAACTCGCGTTTGAATCGTCAGTGGCAAATTATTTAAATATGAAAACGTACTTACAGGCTGTGAGTCAGAAGCGTCAGACTGTCCTTGCTTCTTGGGTTTTCTCAGCAGTGTCGTGGCATCTTGTCTCCAAACATGATGATCAAAATATATTTTCATCAAATTTTAAGATGTGATCTATCAAATGAGACCATGAACTTGATGCTACCTTGTTGTTGATTTTTTTAAAGTTATGTAAAGTTATAAGCCCTTACTTTTAAGCATAGGCATTAAATAATTAAAAATGCCTTCAGGGCGTAAAGGGTTAATAAAGAAAAGGACAGACTACTACTAGGCTGTAAGCAGTTTAAGTAGCCTGAAGCCAAAACAAATGAGCCTCAAACCGAAAAGCGTTAGCAAGCAAAAAACAAAAACGACAGTTCCCGTAATAAAACACGAATCAACATAGTTTGCATAGCATCAAATGAGCTGTGCACTGACTAGGTTTTCACAAAACAATGTTTTTGTTGGTTTCAATGCCAATCTCTAATCCACCGCTTTGGTCTATTTGCCTATAAATAGCCTATAGGCAAGTTAATAGTTACCACCAAATTACCTTATCTGATGTGAATAGCAATCGTTATGTCTAATATCAACACTGCTAAACTTTTGTAACAATGCATTTAAAGCGGCATTTAAGCCACCTGCCCATAAGGCCTCTTAACTTTTATAAAGAATATCTCTTTGGTTTTGAGACTTTAGGCTTTGCAACTTTAGGGATCTTATCTATGCACAAACAGCTTGTAACACTCCAAAGAGAAAGGAAAACTTGAAATTGCATTATATGACCCCTTTAAGGCCACACAGGGTCTGATAGTAAGCTGATTTTGTGCGCAGGTATCCAAAACTTTCTCTCTTTAGCCTGACACCCCTCCAGCACAATTTTTTTCTGCCTTCTTGACAAATGCCTCTCAGAAAGTAAACATAAAATATCCTGACAAGACCCTCAAAGGGAAGTGTGTCTGCTCTCACTGCATATCCAGCCAGTCGTCAGGTGACTTCTCTTCCACAGGTGTGGACAGGGCTGAGCGGAGAGGAGGGATCTCAGCTGGTTGGACAGAACAAAAGCGCACCGGACAGAGCTGTCTGCTCTATGTTGACCTTGAGCAACAAACAAAAAGCTGTCTGTCATTAAGAATTTTTTTTGCTTGCCTCGACTGGTCATTCCATGACCTGTTTAGTGAGATGCTGTAAATTTCATGGCTAGTCATGGTCCAATTTGTTGAGATAGCTCAAAGGAGTGATTGCCAACCTTGTTCCCGAAGCATTCCAGACTGCACATTTTGGATGTCTCCTTTATTTAACACCTGATTCAACTCATTAGCAGAGGCTGCATGACTGAAACTGGGTGTGTAAGATAAGGGAAACATCCAAAATACAATGGTGTGGAAAATGCTTGGGAAACACTGACTCAAAGCATAGTTAAAGGGGTCATATGATGCGATTTCAATTTTTCCTTTCTCTTTGGAGTGTTACAAGCTCTTGGTGCATAAAGAAGATCTGTAAAGTTGCAAAGACTAAAGTTTCAAATCCAAAGAATACGCAACGCGTAAAAAAACTGTATAAGTCATTATAATCAGTAATTATGTCCCCACTGGATGCAACAAATGCCTCGTTTATAATGGGTTTTATTGGTTTTGTCTCATCCTGCTGGGAGACGGCATCACAATATGGTAAGGGGCGTAACATTTCCGTCCCATGCTTGAGGCATTCGGCCAATCCCAACGCACTGGATAACTGGCCAATCACAGCTGTCAGACTTTGTTCCGTGTTTTGTGTGTCTTGCTCCCCTTGTGCCTTCCTATGCCCTTATTTGGTTGGTTTCCCGTTCCTGTCCTGATTAATTTAGTTCATATGTCCCAGGTGTTTCCCTTGATGTTTCATTGCTCCCAGGTGTGTCTCGTCATCCCCTCCTCCTGTGT
>NW_015656019.1:1019710-1019963 GCF_001515625.1 Sinocyclocheilus rhinocerous | reverse complement strand
GGATAACATTCCATCATCCCACGGAGCTCCCAGACACCACCAACCTCGACTGGAAGGAGACAGTCATCCGGTGTCTGGAGAGTCTCCGATCCCAATCCGGAACCCCTCCGCCGGCAGTTCCCGAGTCAAGAAAGCTGGCCGTTCCCGAGTCAAGTCAGCCGGCAGTTAATGGGGCAAGCCGAAAGGACGTTAATGTGGCAAGCCCGAAGGACGTTAATGTGGCAAGCCCGAAGGACGTTAGTGTGGCAAGCCC
>NW_015656019.1:966548-1019681 GCF_001515625.1 Sinocyclocheilus rhinocerous | reverse complement strand
ATATATATATATATATATATATATATATATATATATATATATACATACACACACACATACATATACATACACATACATATATATTAATTTATTATTATTAAATTTAAAGCGTATTTTTCATTTTCTAATCATTGCATACATTTTTCTCCTTACAAATTATTTGAGTGTTTTTTGGTAAAACAAATAGTTTTCTAAAATCTGTTCAGAGTTTCCTCATGTTGTCACTGTAAAGATCATATGGATCAGTAAAGCCTGAATGAAGTTGCTTTGTTACTTGGCAACTGATATTATATTATATTACATTATATTTGCCCGAGTAATTTTCTTTATTGTAATCATTGCTATTATTATGTTTAATTGTTTCATTTATCATATTACTGTTGTCACAATAAAAGCCACTTGATATAGTGCATATAGCCTTGCTTTAGTTCACAGTAAAACAATAATACTGTCTATGTATATTGTTTGTATAAAAATACAAACAAAAAGTCAAGCCCTTTCTCAGGAATACTTGATCATGGTAGCGTGAGTTCAAGGTCAGGTAGTCTTCGTTCTAAGCTAGCAGTCATGAAGGCCTTGAATGTTTGCATTTTACCTGCCTGACAATTAAACACATGATTCGGGCAAAGCAAGAACAACAGGACCCCATTCCAGACAGTGGAGGAGCGGATGTGTGCCAAATCAGAGTTGGTGAGCAGCCTAAGAGGTTCTAAGTGGAGGTCCTATCTCTGCTCTGATAAGTGAAGTTGCCTTGTGTCAGTGTTTTTCAATGCACTCCTTGTTTTTTTTCCTTATCTGCGGTAATTAAAACATTGAAATTCCTTTCACAGAGCCCAGGGAGTGAGAGTCAGACCTGTTGGGAAGCATCTTGTGGAAATGTAACAGGTTGGTGCATATCAGATCCTTAGCAAGCCATCTATGGCCAGAGGAGTGTAAAAATATTCACACACTGGTGCCAGAAAACACCACGTTCCCACACTCACTCACAAACCCATCTTTCAGCCCAAAAAGGAAAACCAGTTTTATCCATATTTTTATGGTAAACAACAACTTCATGTGCACATTTTGAACTCAGCATGTAATATCGTTCGTTTGCTTTGAGTTTAGAGTTTGTAAGCTACTGCAAAATTATATGTAGAGGAGAGCAGGGCTAGTTGTAATAAAACACATTGTTTAACGTTTCCACACATTCTAGCATGAAGAAACCTATGTAGTTGCCATATTAACATTATATAGAGAAAAACTGCGACAAAATTCAAAAATCTTTGAAAGATATCACAGAACATTAACCATAGCAAAAGAAAATGTAATGATAGTTTTTAATGTTTATTTAAAATGTGAAAAATCTGTTATTTAGCAGTTTCGTTCGCTATTGAGAAACCATGAGAAAAACTTTCGCATCTTCGCGTTCACCGCGCCTCGTTTCATCTGGTTTGTGTATCTAATTTTCCAGTTTGGACACGAAAAGTGTATCGTTATGCAGAAAAATGTTTTCTTGCGCATGCGAATATCTCCATTTTTATTTCTTTTTCTTTCTTTTTTTTTTTTGTAAATGTAACTTTGTGGATCCATAGTTATCCATTGGGCATGTAAAGTGGATCATCTCAAACTTCATTTAGCGAATCCAAATTTAAAGTTAGCTTAAAACCAACTATATCCTATTGTCATTCTTTTTTTTTTTAACCTTATTTAAAAGGGGGATTTTTTTTTCTCAAAATGTAATGTGATCCGAAACAACTTTCCTTTGCAGCTGACGTCACGAAATCCTTCCCTTCCGGCCACCTGCCCTGGCACAATTCTGGTATGTAGGCTTATCAGTCTAATTAACTCTTGATAACAAATCAATTTCTGTTTTACACCGTTCCTCTTATAATATCTAGACTATCAAAAAGTGAAATGTGTTTAATTCACCAGCTGTCAGTAAAGGTGCAATCGCTACATCACTACATCTAAAACAATCTCATCCCGAAAAGAAAAACATTTATGCACTGAGTATTTTTTACATTAATTTTATTAAGCACACACTCATAAAACCCTATACATTTAAATCTGTGGAATTACAAAGCCGTTCTTGTGCATAGAAAGTGTGTGTTTTCACAGAAGAGAAGCAGAGAGGATGGCTGATAAATGCATCACACTGGATGAGAGTTCATCTCTTATGGTTTTACTGTAAATGTTTACATTCCAGCATGCCGTGATGTTATCAGCTAATCGTTTTTGGAACAGACTGTGGAGTCCTGTGGGTTGGATTATTGGTGGTGGTGTTGGGGGGTGATTCGCCTGAGGAGACAAGGTCAACGTGAAGCTGTGCTCTCTCCAAACAAAGGTATTAACTTTGGGCCATTTCTTTCCTCTTTAGTGCCCTTTCTATAGCCGGGATGAATGCATTAACGTCTCTTTCCACTGCACACATGTGAAAATTTAGCTTCATGTTACTTTCTCCAACCTTGAAGCTTGATCATATGTTCAACTATTATAGTGAGGCATTAATGCATGTCATGGACTCCATGGTTTTTATTTTGAAGGTGATATGTCTTTTTTTTTTTTCCAATTTAAAATACTTTCTTATGTCTCAGCTTATACAGAGACAACTTAAGGTTGGTTATTTCCCAAAAAAGTTTTAACACTGTTGATCTGTTGCAAAATTGACTCGGAAATCTTAAATTGCCGATATAGGGGAGTGTTGGAAAAACCTGTTTGAAAACAGTTTTGCAGTTCTTTTCGGTGACACTAATTGTGCAAAAGTTAGATGATGCCTGTTAAGATGAGAATTGAACCTGCTTTTTGTCTTTTCTCTGATGTTGAAATAAATAAGCTGCTTTGTATAGAAGCCCATTTCTGCCATGGAATAAAAAAAAGTAATTGCAACTTTTTCTCTCACAATTTTTATATCTCATAATTTTGCATTTCTTTCACAATTCTGAGAAAAGAAGTCAGAATTGCAAGACATAAACTCACAATTCTTAGAAGAAAAAGAAAATCTGAATTACGAGAGAGAATTCTAACTTTTTTTTCCTCTCAATTCTGAGTTTATATTTTACAATTCTGACTGTTTTCTCAGAATTCTGACTTTACATCTCACAATTCTGTTTTTTTTTCCATCATGGAATAAAAATAAAAAAGGTTATTGCGAGTTTTTCTCACAATTCTGACTTTTTCTCATAATTGGAAGTATATATCTTACAATTCCAACTTTTCTTCTCAGAATTTCAAGTTTATATCTTGCAATTCACAATTCTAATTCTATTTTTATTCTCAGAATTGTGAGGAAAAAAGTCAGAATTGTGAAATAAAACATTGTAATTGCCTTTATTTTTTTTATCCCATTCCAGAAACAAGAAAAAAAAAGACACCCTAGAAATAATGAATCTCTGATCCTTTTTTATTGCTCATCAAGGAAATTGTGTGACATTCTGGAAGTACTTACAGTTCTTTGTGCGAAATCCCTCAATCAGTGTCCTGGCTGAAGACAGACACTTTGTTCTTCAGTAGTTGATCTGGGAGGGTCCCACTCATGGTTGATGTGATTTGAATCAATTCTTTGTCTCACCTATTTTCATTTCCTCACTGATGAATGTCGGAGTGAATGTCGGCAAAATAACAATTTGAGGTTGTTCCAGAAACAAGAAAAAAAAAGACACCCTAGAAATAATGAATCTCTGATCCTTTTTTATTGCTCATCAAGGAAATTGTGTGACATTCTGGAAGTACTTACAGTTCTTTGTGCGAAATCCCTCAATCAGTGTCCTGGCTGAAGACAGACACTTTGTTCTTCAGTAGTTGATCTGGGAGGGTCCCACTCATGGTTGATGTGTTTTGAATCAATTCTTTGTCTCACCTATTTTCATTTCCTCACTGATGAATGTCGGAGTGAATGTCGGCAAAATAACAATTTGAGTTTTTTTTTTCCCCGTCATTGTGAGGCTTAATTGCTGAGGGGGTTTGTCGTAGCAGGTAATAATTTGTATGCAGTGGGCGAGCTCTCCCAACCGCTTTTGTTGTCTTTGTGAAGCCTGCTCACTCTAGTCTGCACAAATCGTCTGCTCTACTCAAAAACTGTGTTTACATACTTTTTCACGATACATTTTTTGTATAAACAACTATATGGTGCTCAACTGCGCCCTAATTCCTCTTCAGAAGCTGATCTATTCACATGTTTGTGGAGAGGTCTAGAGTACTTTAGGCCTTATAAAGGCCATCATCATTAAACTATTTTAATCATAAAAAAAAGATTATAACTGAAAGCAAAAAAGAATATACAGAAACTTGGGAGACATTTAATCATTCAATATACCAAAACAACATCTTCGCAAAATCAGCTACTAGAAAAGAAACTGATATTGTAGACATTAATTGGGTTAGAAAAAACACCATGGTTCATTTATTCTTCCTAATATTCATACACTGTAAAATATGGTAAAATTGTTTCCTTGAAGAGCTATTTTTTTTTTACATGATTTAACTCATTAAAATTAGTTTTCTTGGAATAAATGAATGTATTTAGGTTGATTCAGTGATGCTAAATAAACCAGTTAATATAGATTCTACTTTTTTTTTCAATAGGCTTATATTTTTGCAAGTATTGTAAAAGCATTATATTTACTAGCAATTTTGCATTTCATTATAGTCAATGTTTTAATTCAAGCACAGGTGATTGACTGCACTGATGGTTCACAGGTGGCATAAAAATGTATTTTAGTACAGATTTTCTTTCCTCACTTTGTTGGTGAATTGTAAACGGAAATCCGTGTTTTGCCCTCAAATGTCATTTAGCGAATCCAAATTTAAAGTTAGCTTAAAACCAACTATATCCTATTGTCATTCTTTTTTTTTTTAACCTTATTTAAAAGGGGGATTTTTTTTTCTCAAAATGTAATGTGATCCGAAACAACTTTCCTTTGCAGCTGACGTCACGAAATCCTTCCCTTCCGGCCACCTGCCCTGGCACAATTCTGGTATGTAGGCTTATCAGTCTAATTAACTCTTGATAACAAATCAATTTCTGTTTTACACCGTTCCTCTTATAATATCTAGACTATCAAAAAGTGAAATGTGTTTAATTCACCAGCTGTCAGTAAAGGTGCAATCGCTACATCACTACATCTAAAACAATCTCATCCCGAAAAGAAAAACATTTATGCACTGAGTATTTTTTACATTAATTTTATTAAGCACACACTCATAAAACCCTATACATTTAAATCTGTGGAATTACAAAGCCGTTCTTGTGCATAGAAAGTGTGTGTTTTCACAGAAGAGAAGCAGAGAGGATGGCTGATAAATGCATCACACTGGATGAGAGTTCATCTCTTATGGTTTTACTGTAAATGTTTACATTCCAGCATGCCGTGATGTTATCAGCTAATCGTTTTTGGAACAGACTGTGGAGTCCTGTGGGTTGGATTATTGGTGGTGGTGTTGGGGGGTGATTCGCCTGAGGAGACAAGGTCAACGTGAAGCTGTGCTCTCTCCAAACAAAGGTATTAACTTTGGGCCATTTCTTTCCTCTTTAGTGCCCTTTCTATAGCCGGGATGAATGCATTAACGTCTCTTTCCACTGCACACATGTGAAAATTTAGCTTCATGTTACTTTCTCCAACCTTGAAGCTTGATCATATGTTCAACTATTATAGTGAGGCATTAATGCATGTCATGGACTCCATGGTTTTTATTTTGAAGGTGATATGTCTTTTTTTTTTTCCAATTTAAAATACTTTCTTATGTCTCAGCTTATACAGAGACAACTTAAGGTTGGTTATTTCCCCAAAAAGTTTTAACACTGTTGATCTGTTGCAAAATTGACTCGGATATCTTAAATTGCCGATATAGGGGAGTGTTGGAAAAACCTGTTTGAAAACAGTTTTGCAGTTCTTTTCGGTGACACTAATTGTGCAAAAGTTAGATGATGCCTGTTAAGATGAGAATTGAACCTGCTTTTTGTCTTTTCTCTGATGTTGAAATAAATAAGCTGCTTTGTATAGAAGCCCATTTCTGCCATGGAATAAAAAAAAGTAATTGCAACTTTTTCTCTCACAATTTTTATATCTCATAATTTTGCATTTCTTTCACAATTCTGAGAAAAGAAGTCAGAATTGCAAGACATAAACTCACAATTCTTAGAAGAAAAAGAAAATCTGAATTACGAGAGAGAATTCTAACTTTTTTTTCCTCTCAATTCTGAGTTTATATTTTACAATTCTGACTGTTTTCTCAGAATTCTGACTTTACATCTCACAATTCTGTTTTTTTTTCCATCATGGAATAAAAATAAAAAAGGTTATTGCGAGTTTTTCTCACAATTCTGACTTTTTCTCATAATTGGAAGTATATATCTTACAATTCCAACTTTTCTTCTCAGAATTTCAAGTTTATATCTTGCAATTCACAATTCTAATTCTATTTTTATTCTCAGAATTGTGAGGAAAAAAGTCAGAATTGTGAAATAAAACATTGTAATTGCCTTTATTTTTTTTATCCCATTCCAGAAACAAGAAAAAAAAAGACACCCTAGAAATAATGAATCTCTGATCCTTTTTTATTGCTCATCAAGGAAATTGTGTGACATTCTGGAAGTACTTACAGTTCTTTGTGCGAAATCCCTCAATCAGTGTCCTGGCTGAAGACAGACACTTTGTTCTTCAGTAGTTGATCTGGGAGGGTCCCACTCATGGTTGATGTGATTTGAATCAATTCTTTGTCTCACCTATTTTCATTTCCTCACTGATGAATGTCGGAGTGAATGTCGGCAAAATAACAATTTGAGGTTTTTTTTTCCCCGTCATTGTGAGGCTTAATTGCTGAGGGGGTTTGTCGTAGCAGGTAATAATTTGTATGCAGTGGGCGAGCTCTCCCAACCGCTTTTGTTGTCTTTGTGAAGCCTGCTCACTCTAGTCTGCACAAATCGTCTGCTCTACTCAAAAACTGTGTTTACATACTTTTTCACGATACATTTTTTTTGTATAAACACAGACATCCATATGGCTCTCAACTGCGCCCTAATTCCTCTTCAGAAGCTGATCTATTCACATGTTTGTGGAGAGGTCTAGAGTACTTTAGGCCTTATAAAGGCCATCATCATTAAACTATTTTAATCATAAAAAAAAGATTATAACTGAAAGCAAAAAAGAATATACAGAAACTTGGGAGACATTTAATCATTCAATATACCAAAACAACATCTTCGCAAAATCAGCTACTAGAAAAGAAACTGATATTGTAGACATTAATTGGGTTAGAAAAAACACCATGGTTCATTTATTCTTCCTAATATTCATACACTGTAAAATATGGTAAAATTGTTTCCTTGAAGAGCTATTTTTTTTTTACATGATTTAACTCATTAAAATTAGTTTTCTTGGAATAAATGAATGTATTTAGGTTGATTCAGTGATGCTAAATAAGCCAGTTAATATAGATTCTACTTTTTTTTCAATAGGCTTATATTTTTGCAAGTATTGTAAATGCATTATATTTACTAGCATTTTTGCATTTCAGTATAGTCAATGTTTTAATTCAAGCACAGATGATTGACTGCACTGATGGTTCACAGGTGGCATAAAAATGTATTTTAGTACAGATTTTCTTTCCTCACTTTGTTGGTGAATTGTAAACGGAAATCCGTGTTTTGCCCTCAAATGGTCTGCTCTACTCAAAAACTGTGTTTACATACTTTTTCACGATACATTTTTTTTGTATAAACACAGACATCCATATGGCTCTCAACTGCGCCCTAATTCCTCTTCAGAAGCTGATCTATTCACATGTTTGTGGAGAGGTCTAGAGTACTTTAGGCCTTATAAAGGCCATCATCATTAAACTATTTTAATCATAAAAAAAAGATTATAACTGAAAGCAAAAAAGAATATACAGAAACTTGGGAGACATTTAATCATTCAATATACCAAAACAACATCTTCGCAAAATCAGCTACTAGAAAAGAAACTGATATTGTAGACATTAATTGGGTTAGAAAAAACACCATGGTTCATTTATTCTTCCTAATATTCATACACTGTAAAATATGGTAAAATTGTTTCCTTGAAGAGCTATTTTTTTTTACATGATTTAACTCATTAAAATTAGTTTTCTTGGAATAAATGAATGTATTTAGGTTGATTCAGTGATGCTAAATAAACCAGTTAATATAGATTCTACTTTTTTTTTCAATAGGCTTATATTTTTGCAAGTATTGTAAAAGCATTATATTTACTAGCAATTTTGCATTTCATTATAGTCAATGTTTTAATTCAAGCACAGGTGATTGACTGCACTGATGGTTCACAGGTGGCATAAAAATGTATTTTAGTACAGATTTTCTTTCCTCACTTTGTTGGTGAATTGTAAACGGAAATCCGTGTTTTGCCCTCAAATGGCTCTCACAAAATGAACAATACATGGTATGTTACTATGATTTCATCCATGAATCTGGATTGACTATGTGTAAAACATAGCTGTAGTGGATGCAGGTCTCGGAGGGTGTGACTGCAGATAGATGCTGTATTTTGGTGATACTGAACCACCTTTCTCTTGCCTTTATGAGGGTGTTGTCTCCTCAAGCGCACTTGATTAATGTGCTCTGGGCTTTAGCCAGATTCTGTTGTGCAACATAGACATGGTCTATTGACAGTATCTGAATCATGCAGATATCACGAAAGGGCTGCTTAAACTCATGTGAACTGCTTTGTATTGTGATGGTTGAAATAGAATTATATTTCTCGCCCCCATCATTTTTTTAATGCAATAAACAGCTGACTAATCCTTGAATGTGTGTGAAAGCACAGTCACGTGGAATAACACACATTTCAACATCCTTACCTGAAACACCTCAGATATTCATTACAGTTAATGAACAGGCTAAATTAACTAGCTAAAGTTTAATTCATTTATTAATTTATTGAGAATTTGTGATTTATTGCGAAATTATCTGAATGGAAAAAATTGGTGTAGAAACAATTTTCATTCAAATTGCTAGTAGATTACAAAATGAATCACAAAGAATTGGTAACATGTTGAATTAAACATGAATTTTTTTCAAACTCCAATAATAATTAGAAACATATATATTTTTACAGTAATAGTCAATTAAAAGTAATTGATCAGTAGATGATTTACTTTTAAATTTTAGTGTTTTTTTTATTTAAATCATGCATTGTAATGTACCCTTAATTCAGCTTTGCTTTCCTGTTTATTTCAGTATGTTAGAAATGTAATATATAAGCGATTGATATTGGAGAAAGAAAAAAAAGACACATAGATGTCCATATCTGTATCGCTTGTCGTTGAATAATCTCATACCCTTTTAAAAACCATGCTTTTTGGCACGTAAACAGCACTTCATTTGTAAACGTGTTTGACCTCAGAGTGATACCGTCCTTCTCAAACACAGGTCTGCAGACTTTTCAAAACAGTCTGTCCGTCTTTGTTGTTCTTTATGAAAATGTACGGCAGTCTTGCATGCGAGGTCAGAGACAGGGCAGATTAAAGATAATGTGTTATTTCTAATCCCAGATTGGCTCACTTTGAGTATACTTAATTTATCTTAAATATATCTGTGCATTCATTATGGTTTCAGTAAGAGATTTTGGTGTTGGTTGATCTAAAATGATACTTTAATGTTCATTGGCTTTTATATGTATGTTAGACTGTCATTTGTCAAGCCATTATTTACAAAGAATCTTTTGATCAGTTCTTCCTCTTAAATTATTGCCTTTAAGGCATTAATCTTTGTACATTGTGTTGACAAAACCGCTTCAAGCTTTATGCTTTTGCGGTTTGTCTCGAGACACATGATAGTTAGTTTCCTTTTTTTCTCAAACCTGCTTTACCTTTATTAAACCTGTATTTTCTGTTCAAGGCAGTGACTTTGAGGCTGGATTTAGGCATTGAATTAAAGCAGTTGACACATTTTATGATATAATGCACTATAGAGTGTATTTTCCATGGTGATGGAAATAAACAAGAACTTTAATCAGTGACAAATGCTAAAAGAAAACTCCTCAAACTAGCTAAACACACTCCATATCAAAGCATTTACAGTGGACCTAAAATGTATTTGAATACTTAAGAATGCATGAATGCCTTTGCATTAGATAACAAATATTAAACTGAATGGTTTAATAGCACTGTCATGCAAAACATTTTACAAACGGAAGATTGTTAGGTTTTAAATTATACAATAAAAACCATTTAGACACTTTCTGACTTTTTCAAATGTTAGTGAAACATCTACAGCTACTAAAAAATAACTTTAACCTCCAAATACCACTTTTTGGTTTAATATTTTTTATTATCTAAAGCAATACAATTCATAGATTTTAAGTGTGCATTACTTGTCCAAATACATTACTGTACAACATTAAAAAAGGACAGATATGACTACAAAATGAGAGAATGTCTTTTGAGTGAATTGTCTATGCTTTGGCTTAATGATCGTTATTGAAATGATAGATAGTGAACATCCTTTTTTGGCTTCATGGTCATTCTATAGTTTTTTTTATACATTCAGCATTTTTAATCCATGGAGGAATAACAGTTTTGTTTACTCTGTTCTCTTCTGCATACATGAACTTTGGCTGTATGTTTGTGTCTCCACAATCACTTTCCATATGATGCTATAACTCCAGTAAATCAGTGCATTAAACCACCACTTAAAGTGTTTCCTGAGACCCACGGCTGGAAGCAGAACATGTAAGGATAGTAAGGGAATGACTGGTATAATGGAGGAACAGACGGACTGGGCAGCTCCTCGGCGTTGTATTGCCTCTGGTCGTTTCTCACCAGTACTTTCACTGCCACTCTCTTTGCCAGTGTTGTCGTAGGAGTTAACGCGAGTTCGGCTGCCATTTGTCGGCGCTTAGTTTTGTATCTCCTGTTCTGGAACCAGATCTTCACCTGTGTCTCGGTCAGTTTGAGCGCTCCTGCCAGGTCGGCCCGCTCTGGGCCGGACAGGTACCGCTGCAGGTTAAAGCGCCGCTCCAGCTCGTATACTTGTGCGTGAGAAAACGCTGCCCGTGACCTTTTTTTGCTCGATTTGGGGTTGTTATCTTCAAAGTTGCAGCTCTGTGATTTCTGTTGGTCCATGTCTGTATAGATGGATAAAAAGAGGTTTAGGCTTTGTTTGGAAAATCACAGGCCTTTGTGTTACATACAGTAGTCCATATGAAAATTTAAATCTTAAAATAGTCGTACAATATTGAGGAGTGACTTCAGCTTCTTTACCTTGGGCTTTTTGTACTCTGTCTTAAATTTTGATATTTGTGACCTTGGACCACAAAACCAGTCTTAAGTCGCTGGGGTATATTTTTAGCAATAGCCAAAAAAACATTGCATTGGTCAAAATTATCAAGTTTTAGCCAAATATTGTCCTATCTTAACAAACCATACATCAATGGAATGCTTATTTATTCAGAAAAATTGACGCTTATGACTGGTTTTGTGGTCCAGAGTCACATATTACTTTGATATATAAACTGTGTAAATTAGTGTCAAGTGCAGAGCTATAATTTAAAACATGAATATTTTAAATGTTGTAAATGAATTTATTGTTGTAATCAAAATACTTCTTCACAATAATTATGCCATTCCTATGTAATTTTAAATACTTTAATTCATTTTCTTTTTACTTTAAACAGAAAATAAAATTGGAAACAAATCTAGAAATACATAAATCATATGGACTAACAATTAAAAGGCATAAAAAAGGTGTTAACATATATTAAAAGCTTGTGTGAATGTTATTTTATCAAATATTATTAAAAACTATTATTAAAAAAAGAACGCTGAAGATACCAGTCCTGTCATTTAATTTTCACTAACATGATTATAAATCTAATTTCTATATAAATCTAATGTTTCTCTGTGTAAAAATATTTACAGGTATTTACAAGACAAAAACCGTTTTTTGGGGTAAGAAATTATAATTTCATTTATGTCTTAGATTTGTATCATGTGTGATGTTGTGTGTAATGATATGATGTTTAATTTTGTTATATTGGACCCATAAAAAAAAAAAAGTTTATTAGCTCATATATATTTGTCACAATTGCGACTACACACATTTGTTATGTTAAAGATCAGTCTGTTTTACTTATATAATTGTTTCCAGTTGCATTTAAAATGCTTCATATACATGTGCCGTTTTTAATAAAAAAAATGTTTTAAGCTGAAATTGAGTGATGCAAATGTATTATTTTTGGGAGGGAAAACATGGATTACCACAATAAATGAATGCACAATGTCTAAAAATGTCAGCTACTGATAACAGCACTATTATTGACGTTAATTTACACGGTGTATTCATCTGTAGCAGACAAATATGGGAATATCAAAGTTTGACACACGTACAGTGCAAAAACATGGTAATAACTAAATGTTTTACAACACTACCCAATCTCCCATCTAGGCTATATATACGTGAAGTGGTCTTAATGTCTCACCGTGTCGTCTTTCGAGTGAATTGTCTTCTCCTCCTGTTGATTCTTCCTCACATGAATGCTGGTCGGAGGATGAGGAGTCCAGCACGAGCACACAGGAGGAAGAGGTGCGCTCAGCTCCAGCGGACTCCACCGGCAGAGATGAGCTTGAACAATCCAGCGCCTCTCTCTCTCCGTGAACCCGCTCATCTGCGTATTCCTCATCAAGACCGCGATTTTTCTCGCAATCAGGTCCTCGGTTTAATATGTTGTGAATGGAAAAGGAGGTGCGGTTATTCGCCATTTAAAACATAACCTACGTAACCTGCTCGATGGCCTGTAGTTTTGCGCTTTTATCTGGGAAGCTCCTGCGCTTTCATGGCGGTGAATTAGTCCACAGTATAATTGCTTTCCTCTTTGCGTGTCATTAATTGCGGCAAAACGTCTTCTGACCCAATCAACGAGCAAAGTGTCAGAACATGCCATGTGTGCATCAGTTTCCTCTCTTCCCTTTCCAGACACGGTGCCAATGGGCTTTCTGGAGCATTTCGCTCCTCCCTCTAAAATAGACGTGTAGAATTGAACACCCATCGAAATCTGTTTACTACCACATGCTCGTTCTGGTTTTGATGGGTTTGAAGACATTTTTCGATGACAAACAAGGATGTCCGAGACGATAAAAAGGGGGGGGGGAAATTGTTTTATATAGATTTAGTTTTAAACATTGCTGTGTATGTGTTATTTGTATTTGTTGTTTTTTTCATACGTTTTTTGAAAAACGCTTATAGCATTTTCTAAAAAAAATAAATAAAAAAATAAAAAAAACATGTAAAGTGCATGGTTAATAACACTAAAACATTAGCTCCTTTCATACACGCAAGTGTACACCTAATCATTATTTTTTTTTGGGAAGCTCCTGCGCTTTCATGGCGGTGAATTAGTCCACAGTATAATTGCTTTCCTCTTTGCGTGTCATTAATTGCGGCAAAACGTCTTCTGACCCAATCAACGAGCAAAGTGTCAGAACATGCCATGTGTGCATCAGTTTCCTCTCTTCCCTTTCCAGACACGGTGCCAATGGGCTTTCTGGAGCATTTCGCTCCTCCCTCTAAAATAGACGTGTAGAATTGAACACCCATCGAAATCTGTTTACTACCACATGCTCGTTCTGGTTTTGATGGGTTTGAAGACATTTTTCGATGACAAACAAGGATGTCCGAGACGATAAAAAGGGGGGGGGGAAATTGTTTTATATAGATTTAGTTTTAAACATTGCTGTGTATGTGTTATTTGTATTTGTTGTTTTTTTCATACGTTTTTTGAAAAACGCTTATAGCATTTTCTAAAAAAAAACAAAACAAAACAAAAAAAACATGTAAAGTGCATGGTTAATAACACTAAAACATTAGCTCCTTTCATACACGCAAGTGTACACCTAATCATTATTTAAAAAAAAAAAACATTCTGTTCAATATGGAAAAATCTTTAGATTAGCCTACTCCAGTCGTCACGAAAACGCGTTTTTCAATAAATATGGTCAACATATCTGACAATTTTAAGAAAAACCTAATGACCTTCCCTTACGAAAATGAACCATGTAGTAACCACGGCGTATTGATTACCATTTGTATAACCATAGTTTTACTATACAAATACCATTGTTAAACTATGGTTAGTGTAGCAAAACCATGGTAACTAACCATGTTTTTTTTGGGTTTTATTTGTAGTAAAACCATGGTTAATTTTCGTAAGGGTTGATACAGGGTCATGAAGGTCTAAATAAAGGTCGAAACCCTCTCTATATTATGATTATTTTGTCAAAGGACAGCAAAATGGCTTCCCGCATGTTGGTTACGCCACACTGACTTTGATTCGGCTGACAAATTATGTCAAACAATTTACGCCACCATTTCTTTTCTCTTTTATTCACGGAAGAGATGAAATTCTCTTTTTGTGTGTGGACTGTTCATGTAGACATTACTGAATTCAAGGGGGAAAATCACGATGTATTGCTATTAGAAGAGTTGTATAGTTGTATGATTTTTTATTTTAATTTTTTTGCATATTTGATGTGTCCTGAGCTTTATATCCGGACGGACAAACAAACAAACAATAAATATATAAATACCATTGGTGGGGTCATAATTTCAAAGGTAACGCTGACTAAAACTCTTGCGTCTAAAAAAAATATGCAATACCGTTTCACGCAGTATATATTTTATTTGTTATTATATTAACTATATGTAATGTATTAGATATGTGCTTGCATGTTGTTAATAATTTAAATTCTAAAACGCATTCATTCTTTGAAACACAAAATACGAAGTTTTTTCGTCTGGAGAACTGAAACGTTTATTTTTGAGCTTTTCCCTCGAAATGCTCTTTTGTCCAATTTAAACGTTATTGTCTGTTCACACTGATCATACGCTAGCTATCAAGCAAGCTCGATTTTTTTTAAAGCAATGGGATTTTACTTTTGCATCTTGAATTCAAGAAAGTAGTTTTTAATAATTTTGCTTTATATGCTTTTTTTTTTTTTGTAAATGCTTATTTGTAAAGCACTTATAACGTTAATTTCCATTCAAATGTCTTTTGCATAAACGCTCTTCAGCCTGCCTGTAATATTGATAACTCATACTGATGTTTTGTGAAATCTCTCTCGGTTCCAGGTTTTGATTTATACAGAATATCACACTAACTGCTTACAGCGAAGTTCCAGTGAATGTGAGTATTTCGACTGCATGACATTATGAAGTAAATCTCAGTTTGTTGTTAATGCTCAAAGCTACTGTTCTTCGTTTGTGTTTTCAAGAAATATGATTGTAGCACCTCCATGTGGCCAGCTGATGTCTGTGCGTTTGAGCAGCTAATGGCTTGAACCAGCTGGAAACTAGCAATGAATTTTCCAGCTTTCGTAAAAAGTCAACTTTTTTTATTTAAATAATTCTATGTGACAACATAATTTCATGGTATGCAGTCTGATAAAGACAGCCTTTTTATTATGATATACTGTTATGAATGAAACAGAGATCGCCAAGTGCATGGGCTTGATTTTCTGTTTTTTAAAGTTTGTAAATATTTTATGCCTACAGTGACATATTGGGCTAATTATGCCTTTAATTTGGTATATTGAGTGTTTTCACTCACCCTGTTCCAAATTACAGATTCTGATGCTCAACAAAGATATCCCGTTTTCAAGATCTTTGTATAAAATACGTGCACATACTCTGAGTTAAAAGTTCATTCTTTAAGGCAAAAAAATGACAAAAACTTGCTGCACTTGTATATATTTAGTGTAATGTTTCACATATAAGTGCTCACAAACCAAACTGGGCCAGATCTTGTGAAGTGGCTCATGTTTAAAACATTTTTAAAACAACTTTTAGCAGGATGCTTTTCTTGTGTTTGCACTTCCACCACGGTCAACCAAATAAATATTACTCTGCTGTTGTTTATGTTGAGTAAGCCATATCACCATATTGGGAGGTCTGACATGTTGTAAATGTTTTTCACTCTGAAGAAACAATCTAATTCATCAGGTCAGATGCAGCAGGAAAAAAAATCATCTTGGCGGTTACACATCAGATTCAGTGGCCGAGTTTATTTCTCTTCTGTTCAGATGTCAGAGAGGTTTCTAGTCTAAAACATATTTATATTCTATTCAACTGTATTTTATTTTGTATTTTGTATCATATTCTCAGGTCCTTGAAAAAATGGCAATCTTGTCAGGTATCTCGTCTTCATCATATATTAAAACTTTTTAATATATGATGATTAAAACGTTTTGTATGAAGAACATGCGTTTGGATGACGGATGTGACGGGACCAGCAGGGGGCGCTTTCCATCCTGAGCTCCCAGTGTAAAGGTGCTGACAGAATAAATTACATTTAGGATAACACCCAAAGCTGTAGTACTCAACCTTTGTGGATTTCTCTTAAGATATGCCATTTATCACCTTGAGATTTGTGGCAAATTTAAGGCCTGTTAATAATTCTTTGTCTGCAAATATCTTTCCTCCTTAGTAACTATGCTGTTCATTGGTTACATCATACAGTTTGTGATGTTTGAGATCAGCATAGGGTTATAAAAACGCGAAACATTCAGATGTTGTGATTTATGCTTATGCAACTGTATTCATCACACATTCTCTCTTTTCCTCTATTTTTATTACCCATGGTTTCAATAATTATCACCCCTTTAATGTCCTTTAAATTTCAGTCAGCTTATTTACTTATAATTTTCTTCTTGTTTGCCCGCTTTACAGCTTAGAAGATGAATTCACTGGCCTTATAGCTTTAACCTCATGTTCTCTAAAATAATTCTTGTGTTCCGAATCATCTTTTTTCCCCTTTCTTTATCTCTATACAGATAACCAGTCAACATAGCTATTTTCCTCCTTTGTACCTCCTTTCATTTAGGACTACTGATATTTCAGTAGTTATAATTTCAGAATTCTAAAACTATTACAATGCATTTATAATATTTTAACCAAATGTGGTCAAGCCAACAGTTTTTAGCTTAGTTATCAGAAATCTGGCCATCCAACTACTAATATTTGGCCTATGACACACTGTTTAGGGGAGCTAACCACACCCTGTCCTGATATTCGTCCAGAAATCCTCTCTATAGATTCATATCTCTTGTCCAGCACTCTCTATAGCGGCTCATCCTGAGGCATCGCCGCTCTGTCGCCATGAGTATTTACATTGAAGTGTCTGGGCCACTTACCCTGACAGCAGGTATGTCCAATGGCCTTGCAGTAGCGAGGGGAGCTGTTCATCCTTGCTATTAGTAGAGACAACTCGCCGATGATTCTGTTTACTTTTCTATTAATCTTCATTATTAGAGTAGGAGCTCTGGTGAACCCGTGAATGGGCTGAAGGATAAACGAGTTACGCCGTGCGTAATGGTCGAACATACACTTGTTTCCATCAAAGCTTTGTGTTTGTTATTACGAAATCAAAATGATGAATTATAGTCAGGAACTGAAATTCAGTAACTCCATTGGAGCACGCCATTTCTTTTATGTTTTTTTTTAATTGTAATATATATATATTTTTTTACAATTTTGTATTATTTATATTGTCATTATAGGAGCTGTCAGGTCCAAAGATGCTGAATTTAGGCCAACAATCTCCAAGGAGTTTGTTTTCACAACAAGAAAATCGCAGTGCACAAATATTTTGTTAGGTAAATAAAAATAAAAACAATAATTAATATAATTCATAAATGTATAAACGTTGCACACCTGAAAGTGATTTTCAGGATAAAGTTATTTGTTATACAAGTAAAAAAATAAACACGATGTGTGTCAATGCAGGCTCCGCAGTTACGTCGTATAACAACATGCTATGACTATAGGCTACTAGAGAAGATTGAAACCTGCCATTGGAGGAAGAAGAAATAGGAGGAGTGGGGAGAGAGTGGGATCAATTCGTGTCTCCCTTGCTAACATTGTTTATTTATGAATGTATTTTAAACCTATTGCAGGTGTTTCTTGTGAAGTTGTTGTTATTAAATAGTTCATACTTTAAACGCAATTCATCATGCTTATCAAAACAGGCCTATATAAACTTTTAACTTCTTGTCTGACATGTAAAGTCGGGGTATTGTGTGGATTAAAGTATCGATTTAAAGCAGTTTTTACCAGAACGTTTCATTCTCTGCTATAGTATGTTTTTGCTTTCCAAAAAAGTCAATTGTCGTTTATTTTGTGCCCCTTTTGTGTTTGGGAAACAAAAGCGAACGATCAGTTTAAGTGTGTACGTATAGGCTAATTCATTTATGAGACGTCCGAAACATTTTCAAGTGCTATTTAAATAACGATGTGCTTGGGAGACTTGGGAAATTCGAATTACTCTTGTGAATATTAATAATCATGGATGTTTAAACGTAGCCTATAGTAAAATAAAGCCAATTTATTTCAAACACAAGTAGACTATTTTAGAACTGTTTATTGAACGAAACACTTTGAATTATGTTTTAAAAAATATTGCAAGAGTATTTTGGCTTATAGGTTATTGCTTATATTGTGGATTTTATTCTCTCTGCAGTGTTGCACCTCTTATTAAAACCTTTTTGCGTCTTGAATTGTACGTCTTCGATTTATATTAGTTACTCTCTTTCTTTCACTTGAACTGTGTATCAAATAGTAAATATTTTAGCATCACCTTTTAAAAATAAAGTTTACGGTTTTTATTTTTACATTGTAGGTTTGCACAAAATTTGCACAAAAAAACACACCATTGTCCATATTCGTAACATTTCTTGGCTACTAACTTTTTCATCGATGAGTGCAATGAATGAGAAAACAGCTGTCTCTGATACCATGGTGCCAGTCTAAAGTTAGACCCGCAAATGTTCAAGGAGTATGTTGTCCAAATAGGTGGTCAAAATTGCTAGGAATATTCATGTGCATTCGTTCAGCCATCATTGGAAGGGTTGCTAGAAGAAATTCACTCAAGTTTATACTGAAAAGGTAGACTATACAGGACCCTAGGCCTATAAAACATGGCTAACTGTGTGCTAATAGGCTATTGTAAAGATTCCATTTATACACAGACAGACGGCTGGGTTGCAATGACACTACCATGCCCGAATGCCCTGCAGAGTCCCTTGGCACGCGGACACGGGTGTCCCTTGTGATGTCTGAGGTTGGGAATATGTTCCGAGGTTGTTCAGACTCATGCTCATCAGCGCATTAGTGGATGTGTTTGCTGGGAGAGGAGGAAGGCTGGGATATGTACAGCTGTAAGGGTTTGTGTAAGCGGCGTTATTGTACGATGAATAGCCGTTATATGTGTACGGGCCTGGGTTTACCGCGTACGTGGCGTTGTAACTCTGTGATCCCGTTAAACACGGTTTGCCATCCCGGACTAGGACCGGCACCGCCACTCTCCTGGGCGGCGGCGGGTGATGGTGTCCTGCCATTTCCAGTGTTTTGTCTTGACGCTGTCGCTTGCATTTGTATCTGCGGTTCTGGAACCAGATTTTGACCTGCGTCGATGTCAGTTTCAGGGTACTAGCCAAATGTTCTCTCTCAGGAGCCGATAAATAGCGCTGCTGTTTGAAGCGCCGCTCGAGCTCGAAGACCTGCGCCTGGCTGAAGAGAACCCGCGGCTTCCTACGCGTCCTCTGCCGCTGCGCCCGCTCCGTGTCCGAGTGCACCTCACCCTCACACTCCGGGGATCTGATGATGGCACCACGGCTTTCTATAAAAAACAGGAGACACAAAATATACAATGCTAACTCGGTTAACTCTCACTTAACGTACTTCACAGAAGCATTTCCTTGCATCAAAATTTTTTTTTTTGCGTGAGTCTGGATATAGGCCTTTATCCACAGTTTCTAAGTCGCTTACACAACCTTGCAAATAGAAAATCACCCATGTTTCTTTTTTCCCCCAGAAAAATAAAATCAAAATGTAATTGTAGCAATATATGTAAAATGGAGTTACAGTGCATAGTATTGCAAGAACTTTATCACACGAGCTTAAATAAACGCGAGAACATATACGAGTTTGTGCAAATTGTGTAGCAGTCAGTAGTTGAGTCATATAATTATGTAGTACAATACATAAACAGTAAACAAGTGGTCAGTCAATGTTATTTATATAGTATGTATATATTTTATAGATATATTTAAGTTTATGTATGTAGCCTATACGATGTCTCTGCAGGGTTAGGCCGACAGAAAGTAAGAGAGAATTGGAACAATAATTCTAAATGTCATAACATGCAATATTGACATTAAACATCAGCCTATATAAATAATACAGCTTTATCATAATTACATTCTTTAAAGAGGTTATTTGTATTCGCCTACCTTGCATTGAAGACGCATAAAAATAGGCCTACCACGTTGGATCTTTCAAAGCTGCTCTTTTATGCGATCACAAAACAGAATGATTTTTTTTCTTTTCAAAAGCGGTTTAAATTGTCACATTTCTGAAAATAAGAATTTGTTAGGCCTGATTTATTTATTTTCAAGTCTGGCCAATATAAAAGCCCTTATTGAAGATAGTTTTGTATTTATGATAAAGCGGTAGGATTCATCCAATATTGACCTTTTTGTAAAAAGTAACATTGTACTATTCACCAAAAATACAATGGCACTTTGAATTATTCTCGTTTTAATCTTTCTGCCTCTTGTCTCATATTATTTAGAGACAAGAGCAATTCGATCTCCTCGTTCATTCACGTCAGTTGTAAAACACAAATCACCCACTCGTTTCGTGGTCCTCAAGTTCATCTTCAAGTTTAGTGTCGACGTGTCCCAGGGCCGGATGGACGAACATCGGAGGGGAAAGGCTGCTCTCCACTAAACTATCCTGCATGGAGAGAGAGTTCAGAAAAGACATCTTCTCGTCGTTGTCTGAGAAGCCGGGGCTGTCTCCACCTCCGAGAAAACAGGATGATGGTGCCTGAAATCTCTCCTGCAGTCCCGGATGAAGTTGTGCGTGGTGTTGCGCGAGATGCAGAGATTGAAGGTGGCGAGATTGCTGCTCCAGTTTCAGTATATCCTTCACAGAAAACGGCGTTGATGTAACCGGGCTCGGAAGCATCATCAGGCGCTGTTGGATTACATCTACAATGTTATTCCTGATTCAACTGGAAGCTTCGAGCACTAAGCCCTGTTGAACAATTGTTTAGATAACCAACAATTTCAAGTAAACATACCTAAATGTGTCGATTAATCTCCCATTTTGTCATGGCTGCTTGATTTGCATGAAGAGAGGTGAGGACCGCCACTCGTCGGTGTTAAACTGTTGTGTTTTTCTTGGAGTCCGGCAGCAAAAGGCAGTTCTTCTGCCCGGTGATGTCACGTTACCGGGGCGGGATGTAATGATCCTTCCTACAATCCACAGAGGAAACGCATATACAGTTTCATAGCAGCAGAAAAACAGCCTCTAATATCACACGATACATTTTCGATAGCTATATCCAAACCAACGTAATCATTTATGCGTCCTTGAAAAATAACAGTTTTTCAAGTATTCCTCAATTCAACAGAGAAACATCATCTCATCAAGAACATTGTTTTACTGTATACAATTTTTGAGTCTGTTAATATGATTCTTTGGAGATTAAACATACGTGGTCACATTATAGGTTTTTCAGATCAGTATTGATTTAGATTTTACTTTATGCCGTCCTATCGACTCACTTTAGATTATAATCGGAATCATTCACTTTGATTTGAAGATGGTGTGTTTCCTACAGAGTTAGTAAAGAGTATACATAATATAGCTCATGAATAAATTCTCCCACAAGGTCCTTGTGAAAATGTAAATCATGTAAAATGACTCATGCTCATCTGCTCAATGCAAATCCATGCATCTGTTCTGCACAATTACAATTATATTTCGAAACATATCTTTGGCCATGATAAGACTGATTTCCTTTCCAATACACTGAACCAAAACGAGTTTTGATGCACCATAGGACAATCTTTTTGACTTCTGAAAACAACTTTTTATTCTTTAGTTCTTGGAAGAACCCAGAAACAAAAAACACCGATCTGAAGAACCTATAATATGACATCAAGAAATGTAATTATTATTATATAATATATTTCATATGCCTTAAATGATAACTCCCCAAAAGCGTTGTTAATATGAAGTTGCTGATAATAATCGAGCAATTTTTATTTTGAATTAGCCGCGTGTGAGTTTTCTCTGGAAAAGACGCTTAACCCTGCTGCTGCTATTATCCCATTCAGATCTGACCTGCATCACACTTGTGTGCCATTAGACAGTCAAGCTGGAGCAAAAACAGCTGCAGACTTTCGACAATGAAGCAGCAAGCGGATTTAAACAGAACTTTGTTTGTGCGTGAGAGACAAATGGTGTCTGCATGTGTGTGTGTGCGTCTGTATGAGAGAGAATGGCCTTAAGTAGTTCTAGTTTTAAAAAAAGGGGGGTTTTAAACTAGAAAAACAATTTTAAGAAGGGCAGATTTCCTTTTGTGGTCAGACTTACTGTAATGTCTTTTCTATGGAGTCGCAACAGCTTTACCTGAAAAAAAGTTTTAATGTGTCGATTCGGGTTTAATAATCGAGAATTTTAATCTAATCTTGATTCCAGATTCTCCGTCGTCATATTACTTTAATGAATTAATTAATTAATTATTGTTTATTTGTTTGTTTATTTGTTTTATTATTATTATTATTATTTCTCGTTTAAATTTCGTCTTTTGTTTGTAGAACATATTCTCTCTTCACCTCTCCAAAAGTTGTAAACATGATAAATGATTTGCTAATGTAATATTCATCTTTGTGTTTTGATCACTTTACGCACAATTGGGTAGAAATAACAATAATTCAAGTTGTCTGGAAAATTAAGTGACTTTGTTGCATCGATTATCTCAATTTCACTAAAAGGAATATTACACATTTATTTTTATTTTTTTATTTTTTTTCATGTTGTTTCATCTGTTTTAGTGCCTATGACTGATTAAAAACTTTTAATTCAAAATCTCCAAAGTTATCCAAAGCCATTTTGGAGACCCCGTGATGTGCTTCATTTATGCCGTAGAACAGCACCAGAAGAAACAGAAATCGTAGGTTTTATATGATTTTTCCCCCCATCCTGTATCCAGTCCTAGGAATCGATCACTTATTGTGAGGAGGAAACCTGTTTGAGGGCGCAATGATGCGCATCGGTGTCTCTCTGAGCTCCTGCTCCGGCGCCAGAGACAAAAGCCTGGCAGGGACTAAGAAGAAGAGAAAAGAAAAGAGATTATCTCATCCGTTAGCTATCAACAGTGTTGTTTAGATCAGCTTTGTCTCCTCCAGTCCCAAGACTAATGGCTCAGGAGGAAAGTCGGAGTGGAGGGCTTCAAGCTTTTCTCTTAAGAAAAGAAAATGATAATTTCATGATATTTGCTGTAATTCACTCAATAATCATTGCCTTGATTTATTAAGGATTTGATGATGATACGTTATCTTTGTTGTTGAACAGCATGTTGGCCGTATAGGACACATGCAGTCGTTAATATATTGGTGTTAGACAGAGGGCCTAACATTTTGTTTAGGTTTTTGATTTATTGCAGGTTTATTAAATGCTTTATACTGCACCCTCAGAAAGATCAGGTCAAAAAGTTTTTTTTTGTTTTTTTTTTAAACCAGCACCACTTATCTGACACATCATGATAACTTCGTGCTGACACGATGACAAACATCATATAACTTTTTGGTCATGTTTAGTTGACAAAACGCGGATTAAATTAAAAATAGATTACAAATAATAGTAATGCAGGTATCCTTACAGGTCCATGACCAGAGCTTTGGAGAGTGTCCGATCACAGGATTCGGACGTTGTCGCGTGTTTTATCTGATCAGTAGTGATCTTTGCCCCACACACGACTAAAGTGTGTGAGTGTTTTGTCTGGTTAATAGCACCATTAGGATAAGGAGAGTCTCAGTCAAGCATGAAGCCACGCTGACCGTGAAGAGCGCATGTCTGCACAGGACTCTCCTCTGGAGTCTCCAGTGTCCTGATGGATGGACATATTGATGATAGCAACATCAGAATATGTAACAATAATTCAAACGCTTCCGTTCGGTTTGCACGACTTGCTTATGTGGATGAAGTCACTGTTAATAACATTAATATTGCATTAGCCTAAAACCGAATAAGGTCGAAAATAAATTAGACCACATTAAACACTACATTAAGTGATTTTACGAACCCTCTTTGCGCACGAATGAAAGATTTTTCTGTATCCATTTGGAGTTTCTGAAAAGTTGTATTTATCTAATATCTAAATTATGCTCAAATGTTTTGTACAGCTAACCTAAACAAATTAATGTTTTTATCAATGTCAAAAATATAAATTATTACTGAATTAATTTTAATGGTCAGATCAGAACAACTGCATGTTTTCACTTTACAATAAGGCTATTTTTATCAGATCGCATGATGATGTTGGGGGAAAAAGCTTAAAAGTCTAAATAATTAAACTTTTTTAATTATAAAATATAGGATGTTTATATATTATATATGCATATGATACGTTCTTTATTTATTTTAGTAGCATATGTAAGGAATTTGTTTTAGAGCATCTCATTATATTATGGAAAGTTGTATAGCTATTTAATGTTGAGACTATTCATTTTGTTAATTTACTTGTTTGCAGGATATATTATGGTTTTAGATTTTAAGATGTTCAGATATTGTAAATTAAATGAATTATTTCATTATCTGTAGGAAACACATTTCTTAGCATATAGGTAGCCTAGTAAAGGTGTTATTTACAGTTTACTGTCAAATACTAATTCTTCGTTTAGTTTTGTTCACAAGTTCATTATGTCACACGCTGTAGCTTTATGTTAATTATAATTTTCCTTTCAATTGTTGACTTAATTTATACAAATAGTATGGCTACCTATCCTTATTTTACCAATAGACTACCAATTTATCTTAAATTCGCCCATATTCCTAAATGTTTACTGCATGGCGTTTTAGTGTTTAAAACCATAATCATCCAGTTTAATTTTCAGTTTTAAAAAGACTCTCTGTTTTGAAGCACCCAAAACACTGAGTTAACAAAAGGATTGCGTGCCGATGCCAGTCCTAAAAAAAAAAAAAAAAAAGTTTTAAGCCAATGTTTATGTAAAGGAAGAGCCTGTTTCCTGGACCTAACAAAACCCAGGCCTGAGTACCATGACAGTGAGGCGGTCAGTAGAGGGAGGGAGAGGCCAATAGATCATCTTCATCTGGACACTGACTTAGGTTAGATGTAGAGGTACCAGAAATGGGTCAAGGGCCTGCATCTTTTCAGACCATCAACTGCTCATTGACATCACAGCATTCTGTACAAACTCAAAGCCAGCGAATGTGAACATCAGGCGAGTGTTTAGGCTCAAATCCAAAGTCTGTGAGAACAGAATGTAAATTCATGTTTATGAGTTGAGAATATGTTTTAGATGAATATCGGCAGCATTTTAAAGCAACTGTATGTAGTTTTGTGTATTTTTGCGACTTTGGAACCCCCTACAGATAAGTGAGTGGAATTCACTGTCGTAAAAATATCACTGTCGTAATTACAGTGGCTAGCAGATCCGAAATCGCACACTCTCTCGGAATAAGTAATTACTTAGCGACTGTTAAAAAGTACCGTGGCCTCATTGGATAGTAAGGTGCCCATCAGATGCCCACTTCAGAATCTCACCGGAAATAATAGGTCAGACTTTTTGCCTACTGTTTTATGAATATTGTGAATTCGGGCATACTACTGTGTTCACATAGGGTGCTGTTTTTCGCCTACTTTATAGTAGGGAAGTGTGCGATTTAGCATGCAGTAGTGTAGCCTATTTTTTGGTGCCGTAAAGCAATCCGCCCTTTTCGCGGAATTTCGTACCGGCTTACCAAACTCCCAAAATATACGTTTGGGGTGGGAACGTGGGAAACAAACAGAAGACATTTTCCTTAATAGAAGTCAGTGTACCATCAGAATCAGTTCGAAACTAATTTCTCAAGGTTTATATGTATATTTAAAAATGTATAAATGTTCAAAAAGGTTTTATTTTTGGTTCCCCAAAGAACCTTTCAGTGAGCAGTTCTTAAAAGAACCATATTTGAACCATATGTGAAAAATTATTTCATATTTTTAATAGTCGAAATAACTTTTTTTCTGAAGAAGCTTCTGTAGAATTGAAAGGTTCCTTGGATGTGAAACATTCTTCATGAAACCAAAGATTCAAAAAAACTATTTTTAAGAGTGTACACAGGTAAAGACTTGCTTGCAGTGGCCAACAGGAGGAAATTTCCTCACATGGTTCTCAGCAGGCCCAGAAAACCTTCCATATACACAGAACGCGTATCTGAGGAGGTGCAGATCCTGTTAGGTCCCGGAAGGTGAGTCTTATCAGCTCCTGGTTTCAGGCCGTGTGTTGAGCCAGGCCTTGAAACCTCGCCCGGGAACCATTGTGCATCTGACCCAGCTGTATGACTGATAGCCTTCCCTGTTTCTGCCGCAGACGGGGAGGAAAGGAGGGAGGCGAGGCACTGCAGCACCAGACATTCCCTGTCACACCAGAGCTCTGAGTTAGGGAGGTCTGGTCTGGAAGCCCGCTGACGGAAGTCAGGCCAGGAGAAATCCACACAGCCTCCTGGGACTAATAAATTAGACAGCTGTATTTTCCCTCATGGCCTTAACCCTGCAGGTGTGTGTTTGTATACATGTGCGCAAATTACCGAGCGTTTAGCCTGTAATGTGTGTGACCTACGCCGTGGGTAATGTGGTGAGAGAGGAAGGCCGAAACCTAAATATTCGATTACAACAGACAGGAGTGATTAAGACGCAGAGTAGCTACACAGAGTCTTCGAGTGGGATGTGAACGGCTAGATTTCCTCTTTTTTTTGTCTAAACATTCCCTGGGCCATGCCAGAGAGGCAAAAATAAAAGGAAAGGTTGCTTCAAGTTCATCTGACCGCTGGTATGCGCACAGTTTACAAAGATTGTCATTCAAACAATAATACAATTAATTTTATTCAGATTTATATGTTGTTCATTTGGGGATGCACACCACATGACCTTCTACTAGATAAACATGTTGCGAGCGGGGAGCCTGTGTTACTCAGAGCAGCCAGTGTGGCGTCTCCCATCAAACTGACAATTTGTTTCTATTCGAGCATGAGATCCCATTCATTCGCCGTCGCAGCTGTAAATAAAAAGGAAGCTCGTTTCTGCTCCTACATTTTCCTTGGGTTTGGAACGGCTCATTTCTGTTGGGAAAAAGAGAGTTTTGAGCAGCCCCTGAGATTGCAGTCATGGGAATCCCTTGGTTTGTGCATTGACGATTATGATAAACACTTGTGGTGTAATTTCCACCACAACCAACAATTTTGCCCCAATGATGTTTTTCTTTCTTTCAAAACTTAGTGTACTTGGTTACCAAATTGAGATATATTTTGGTCAGAATATGCATTCAGAAGTGAAAATATGATCATTTTGTGTTCATTTTGGATGCATGATAGTTAGAATTTTTTTTTTCCAAAAATGGTTCAAATGTCATTTCCACCACAGAAGTTTGCCAAAGAAAAAAATAATTTGAGATGGAAATGTTTCATAACAAACTTGTTAGAAGACACATTAAATAATAATACGACCTTTTTATTATTCAGCTATTTTGAAACTCTAATCGATTATAATGAATTATTATACTGTCTTTCTTAACATGTTAAAGCCAAAAAGACTTGTTGAGATCAGATTTATTAACGTTAATGGCTTTTATTTGCTTGGCTTCTTAAGGGAAAAAAATGGCAGTATGACAGTGTTGGACGAAAAGAGAAATTCTCAGAAGTATTCATAGCAGACATGTAGGAACTTGTAATCTTCCAAGTTGTCAGGCGCTGTGATTGCAATGGATTTCTTTCATTGCCGTGACTTTACTATTTATTGCTGAATGATCAGAAGTATTAGTGTGCTACATTTATAATCTCTGAGACCATCTAGATGCGGTTTCTTGTCAAATCTGCTTTGCAAATATTTGTGCGATTACACATTTGTCAGATCTGCTAATTCAAACAAGCATAATTGTGTGGTTTCACAACCTCTGAAAATCATGGCAAAGAGACTCGGTTTGTTGTGTTCCATATATTTTTACGAGTGACAATCCCAGCATTCATACAAAGGCTCTGAATCTGCTGACTGAAGTAAATAAAGGCTAATTGTGCACAGCTGCATGTATCAGCTATGTTTTTGCTGCCATTATGACATGTTTGTGGTGAGGTATGAATTAAGACAATGTTTGTACGGTCCTTTCGTGTATGTTTATTTGTTCTTTTCAATAAGACGTAAACCAATTGGTGGCAGCAGACTTGTAGACATGAGGCTGCACTTCCTCCCATTGTTTAAAACGGTCAGATCGAAAAGTAGTCGAGGTCAAAATGGGAAGAAAAGGAACATCTGTTCAATTTGTAGACAGGCGTACACATATCTGTGTTTTGCTACAATGAAAGTCATGCAAGTAAATGTATTCGGCCCTCAATAAATAGGGTGTGACTTGTTCTGTTTGTACAGAACTATAATGGATTAGCCTTAAAATAAGTAATGACACTTTAATCACGCTTAACAGCACTTATGCATCATACTTTCATTCATATTGACATACAGGGCCGTAACCACCAGAGACATTGAGGAGGACGCTTCATCTCAGCGTTCAGATTAGTTCAGATTTGGTTGATTCTTAAGTTGACGGTTAGTTCTTCAGTGTTTATGTCCCAAGGGTTAAGTTTTTGAAACTTTTTGTTTAATGAAGATCACATTTACAATATCTATGAAATGTCTTAGTCATTCAGATGTCCTTTATGTGTAGTTTTTAGTGCTTTGCTATTGTCACAAACCCAAACACTTCATCTTAAACTATAAAAAACATTATATGAATTATTATATGTACAAATATTGTACAAATGTCTCGACAAATGTCTCACAGTTGATATTCAAACAACCAACAATTTTGTCCCAATAACATTTCTTTCAGAAGTTAGTGTAGTTGGTTACCAAATAATATATTCTCTGTGGTTGAGAATCTGAAACTAGAGGCGAAAAATCAAGGTAAATATCACCTATGAATATGCTATTCTGCATAACTATCATCTGTTTAGGATACATGATATAGCTATGAAATTACCAAAACAATGAATTACCAATTTTATATCTAAAATGTTTCAGATGTCACTTCACCCTGGACTGCTATTTTAAAAAAAATGGAAATGTTTCATTATTTTATTAGCAAACAAATTAAACTAAAGGGATTTATAGTTCCCTTACTTGAAATAAACAGTAAACATTAAATGAAATAAAATAAAATATAAACTTTTAAGCTTTTAAATTGATGTAAATATATAAGGTTAAAATATATTGATATTTAAACTTAAAAATGAAATGAAAATAATAATAGTAATAATGTAAAATAATAAGTAGTGTCTGATAAAATGACATGTTAAAACGGCCATAGGGACAAATGTGGCCATAGAAACTATTACGTTTGTTGCCCCAATCCTGAATATGCAGTTACATTCTTGCTGAGATACAATGAGTTTCGGAGCTGTCAAATGAAATATGTGTTGTTGGACATTTTAGCCCATTTCTCCAACTACAGCGTATCTCTTACCAACATGTCCCTCCTAACATGCCCACTCTGAATCTTTAAGAGGTGTCTCCTACTGCATTTTTGTCTCCCCTGTTTCTTCCTTCTCTCTTTTCTTAAAGAGTGACTCATAATATTTAAGCTACTTACTGAGCTCCACCTATAGCTGCTCTCTTTGGAACGTCTCGGGTCTGCAAACTCAGAATGCAGTGAAGGGAAAACATGGTGGTCTTCAAGTCAAGTCCATCAAACAGAATTGATGAAACTGGCAACAGAAAACAAAATAGCCAACATGGAGTTTCGAAATGGCCCTCACTCAGCGAAGTGCACTGACCCATAGCAGGGAGGCTAATGTAACACGTGAACAACATGAGAAGGTCCTGCACTGGAATGTCACTCTGTATACATGTTTGGTATGAGTTGCCGACTTTCCGTCACGGTCCATGCATGTTTTTGAAGTCAAGAAGACTGCTCAAATTCTACCTTTTGAACACTGTTTTGTGTATATTTGTAGAGTTCATCAAAATGAAGCTGATCATTATGCAACGTTGAATGTGCTCATTCAGCATTTCAGGTCTTTGTTGATGTTATTGCAAACTTATAATGTTCCAGTGTTTTCATATTTGTTGAGGCGGGTCTCTAATGAATGCTCTTTGATATGGTATTAGCTGACAGAAGCTGCAAACGATTCCCCAGGAGGCACTTGTGTCATGTGCTTCTGTGGTCTCCACTCTTCTCTCAGCCTCTCTCTGTCTGTCCCCAGGCCAACAAACCTTGTGCTGGAAGCTTCAAATCCCATAATTACAAAGCTGACAGTTAACACACAGGTAAGCTACCCTTACTGACGGGCAAAGAATGCAAACATCTTCTGCTGGAGATGGAGGCCATGCTGCAGGTGTAGAAGTTACTCCTCCATATCTCCTGGGGGTTGTGAGGGCATAAGATCATCCCAACACAAAACTGAGAGGTATAGGTTTGGTAGAGTGATCCATAGAATAACTATTTTTGGTTCCCCAAAGAACCATTCAGTTAACAGTTCTTAAAATACCTTTTTTTTTCTTGGTGCGAAGAACATTTTATTAATAAAAAAAACCTTTCCACTATGATGAAACTTTTGTCAAGTGGAAAGTTTCCATGGATGTTAAAGTTTTTCATGGAACCATAGATGCCAATAAAGTGCCTTTATTTTTAAGAGTGGAGGTTCTTTATATGTTCTTTAAACTAGAAACTAGAAAAACAAAAGATATTCTATGGTATTATTGTGAAAACCCCCTTTTGTAACCTTTATTTTTAAGAGAAGCAGAGAAATACTTTCCACATGAATTAATTAAAATCTTAGGATTTTGCAGGTTAATAAATAATTTGCTCACTTTCTCACACAGAGCAATCACAGTACTTGAAATACAGGTCTGGGTTGTGCAGGTGATTTGAGGTTGATAAGTTATCTGATGGTGCTGCCACTCTAAGAGGGAGATGGCAGTTTCGTATCTTTTTCAGGTTCATATTTTTCACTAATAGCAGGTCAAGAGAAGTAAAAGTATGAGCTCTTAAGCTGACAAAAAATTACATTTTTAGGATACACCATACAGGCTGCCTGGAGTGGCTTTCCAACAGTATCCTGACAATTGAAATATATCCTTTAACAGCACATGATCAAAAACCAAAGATAAACCTTCTTTAACTTTTTTTTTTGTTTGAAGTTTATGATCGAATTTTAGCTAACTTCAGAAGAAGTATTATTATGAAAGAAACAACGGAAAAGTAGTAAGATAATGAACAGGAGATCACATGTTGTCTGAACATACATTTTTAGAGACCTTCATGATATAAATACCACTAACAGAACAGCTCATGTTTCCCTTTTCCCTCTTGGGCCTTGAATTATGATTTCATTAGAGCATAAGTGTTTAGGTGTGGGACAGTATCAAAAGCTTAGACCACCGCCTTGTGGCTTCACAGGGACATGACATACGAAACATATGAGTTTATTTTTTTTCTTCTCAAAAATTAAGGTTTAGCTTTTGCTAAAGGTCAGTTTTGTAAAACAGTGTACAAAGAGACTGCATTTTGTGCTGTTCTCCTTATCTGGATACACAAATAGCATTTTACATAACGTATAATATATATATATATATATATAATAATAATAATAAAACCGTGTGCGTTATAGTTTTATTATTAATTAATTAATTAATTAATTTAGTTTTGTGAAGTCTATCCAAAACAGGTGCTCTATTTCCTCGACTAAATTTGCTATGAGTAATCTTTTAACTTACCACATTTATAAAAACTGATCGTGTTGTCATTTCATAGCAATATCAAATTCAATAGTGTTTATGGCTGATATGGTGGAAGGTGGAAGTACAGAGTACTATAATCATTAAATTGAACAAAGCAGGATATTATGAAACTCTTGTTTTCATAAAAGCACATAACACCCATAAATTACACAACTTAAATATGATCCAGATAACTGTGTATGGGACTCAGATAAACGGTGTGGGTGTGAATGAAAACAACGCTGCCCATTGAAGCAAACGTAGCCCGCCCTCTCTACTTTCTCATTGGTCAAAAGGCACGTCGCTCTTACAAATTCGAGTTGCCATTGGTCCCCGCACTGCTGTCGAGCGCGTTCTTTGATGACGCAGCGGCTTGACCTTCTTGTTCTAAAAGATGATTGGGTAATCTTCGAGTCGAACATATACATCTGGGTTTCTATTGGTTAGTTTAGACACGCCTGTCCTCCATTGCTCAAATCTCACATCTGAAGGTTAAAGTCTGTCTCTCTCCATCACACCGCGCTTCAGTCCAGCGGTACTCGCGTATCTCTCTCCTTCTTCTTGCTCATAATTTGCAGAAATATTAACACAATATCATGTCGATATTTGGTGAAGTCCCGCAGGCTGCTCCTGTCGCAGTGTTTAAACTGACAGCAGATTTCCGTGAAGATCAGAATCCCAGCAAGGTAACTGTGTGGGTGTGAATGAAAACAACGCTGCCCATTGAAGCAAACGTAGCCCGCCCTCTCTACTTTCTCATTGGTCAAAAGGCACGTCGCTCTTACAAATTCGAGTTGCCATTGGTCCCCGCACTGCTGTCGAGCGCGTTCTTTGATGACGCAGCGGCTTGACCTTCTTGTTCTAAAAGATGATTGGGTAATCTTCGAGTCGAACATATACATCTGGGTTTCTATTGGTTAGTTTAGACACGCCTGTCCTCCATTGCTCAAATCTCACATCTGAAGGTTAAAGTCTGTCTCTCTCCATCACACCGCGCTTCAGTCCAGCGGTACTCGCGTTTCTCTCTCCCTCTTCTTGCTCATAATTTGCAGAAATATTAACACAATATAATGTCGATATTTGGTGAAGTCCCGCAGGCTGCTCCTGTCGCAGTGTTTAAACTGACAGCAGATTTCCGTGAAGATCAGAATCCCAGCAAGGTGAATCTGGGAGTTGGAGGTGAGAGATGGGCTTCATATAAACACACGCATTTACATATCAAAATATACGAATATGAATGTCAGTGTTTGTCAGTTTATGCATGCTTTGGCCATGCACACACAGTTATCTTTCTATGACAACAGTAGGCCTCATATCAATAATAAGAATCGAACACATGTGTCTGCTCTGCTTTACTGCAGCTCAGTGCATTTAAAAATGTCTATTTTATAAATTAGAGTCAAATAAGGCCTGTTTCGGGTTATTTATTGTAGTGGTGGCCACTGCACCTGATTAGAGATCAGCAGTTAGTTTTCTGAAATCCAATAATATCAGTAACATGAGATAATTCATATATGATTTGAAATGAAACTATTGCATACTACTGCACGTATATCGCTTTAGACTATATGCAAATAATGCACACATATTGAATTAAGTTTTTTGTATAATATTTTCTATTTATATTGGTATTGTAAATGTGTGTGTCTATTTATTCTCAAAGTCTTTTGACCTTTAAGCTTACATTCTTGCAATTGGTTTTGTAGGCTAATATAGACTTGGTCTGAGTCTAAAGAACATTTGAACTCTTTTAATAATGTTTAAAATGCATTGACTGACAATGTTAACAAAGCATATTATATCTGACCTTTTTCAAAGTAGCTCTGCACACTTTTGAGGTCCATCCTGGGATGCTTTTAAACAGTATTTAAAGAGTTCACATGTATGCTTCTTTAAATACTCTAAAATATAGACAATGTATAATAAAGAATGAACTTATGTGTTCAAACGTTTAACTTGTGTTGTATCACATTAAACTGTACAGTTATCTGACATTAAACTAAAGTCACGGCATTTAGCTCCAGAGGCATCTAGGGTTTCTAAATATATTGAAGGATAAAGTTACTCTTCCGGCATTGGTCGTTTCTATTGGAGACCAGGCCCCTTGTGCAGTGCTGTTAGCTGGAGATGAATAGATTGTGTTATGTCAACAGTATTATTGTGCAGAAGCAGTCGTCATGTGTCATCTGCTGTGTAGTTATTTCGTTTAGAGAGCTTGACCTCGGAGGATTATCTTTATCTTCCGCTTTTCCTGAAACCCTGCTGACACCATGACTCCAGAGGTTCTGAGACACGAGCAAAAGCTGAAAGTCACATCTCTAAATTTCCCTGAGTCATGATTGTGTGTGGACTGTTTTTGAACACCTCCCCCTGGCCTGTGATCTTTCCTCAGATTGAAATGATTATCCCTCTTGAACAACCCAGAACACTGATTTCATATGCTTTCTAAAGACATTTACAGCCTCTAACTACAGCTTGTCATACTTCTGCAGAAGGTGACTACAATATGGTATACTTTTTTAAAAGGCTTATAATTATACTAAACCAGATATGTTGCACCATAAATTGCTCATTGATCTAATATTTGATGCATTCAGACATGCAGATTTATTAAAGTCATTGCTCTGCTTCAAAATCTTTTGATTCCACAACTTTACCAGTTTATGTACAGGACAGAATTTATTTGGATACATTTTGTTCTGTATTTGCGTAGAATTGTTCATTCAAGTATTGCATCAGGACATGAGCAGTACACGTTAGTGTCGAATAAGCTAATTTTGCTCTTGGGTAAACCGATAAATCCTGATCATAGACAGCCCTGATAAAAAGGAACAGTTACACATAACGGATATTGAGTAGATAGGAATTCAGGATGCTGTAATGTACACTATTTAAAAGATTGGGGTCTGACTCTGTTATTGTCTTTTTGCATTACTGACAAACTATTTTCCTGTTTAACACTGTAAAGCTGCTTTGACAGACACAACCATTATTGTATAAAGCGCTATACAAATAAAGGTCACTTGATTTGTAAGATTTTTTTTATGTTTTTGAAAGAAGTCTGTCATGTTCATCAAGGCTGCATTTATTTTAATTAAAGGTGTAGTAAAAACAGTTTGTGAAACATTGCAATTTGAAATAACTTTTGTTTATTTTAATAGTATGTTAAAATGCTATTTGTTTCCGTAATGGCAAAGCTGAATTTTCAGCAGCCATTACTCCAGTCTTCAGTGTCACATGATGTTTTTGGCAATTTTTTGATGAATAGAAAATTCAAAACTTTTGAGTGGTAGTGTACAAATCAGAGTTTTGCCTTTGTATTTTGAAGTAGTATGGTTGAAATGTTCATCCTCTTCCTCTCCTTAGCCTACAGGACAGATGAAGGTCAGCCCTGGGTTCTCCCCGTGGTGAGAAAAGTGGAGAAGATGATCGCTGATGACCATAGTTTGAACCACGAGTACCTGCCCATTCTAGGCCTGCCAGAGTTTCGCTCCAGTGCATCTAAGATCGCTCTGGGTGAAGACAGTCCTGCCATCAAGGACAATCGGGTCAGATGAGATGCTTAAAATCCTGTTTTGATCACCTATATCAATAACAGTTTTTATTTTTTATTTATTAAAAAAAACAAGAAACTGTTATTGATAATTTATTCCTGTGATGCAAAGCTGAATTTTCAGCATCATTACTCCAGTCTTCAGTGTCACATGATCCTTCAGAAATCATTCCATTTTCGGATTTGGCAAAAAGTTTATTTTAGACCTTGTTACACATTTTGAACTGGTATCATTCTAAAGTAGAGGTTTTTGTTGTTGTTGTTTTTTGGTATTGCAGGTAGGAGCTGTGCAGTGTTTAGGTGGCACGGGTGCTCTGAAGATCGGAGCCGAGTTTCTTCGCCGTTGGTACAATGGAACCGACAACACAAAAACTCCAATTTATGTGTCTGCGCCAACATGGGGTGAGCATAAGATCTAATTACACAAGGAAAATACTGTAAAAAATGTCATTCTAATATTTCATTGACTTCAGTATAAAATATGTTAAAGTTTTGCCTCAAAATATTTATTTCTATTTGTTGGGTCAAATGCTAAAAATGTTCAGTTCAGTTTGTGGTCTTTCATTCTAGAGAACCACAATGCTGTTTTCTCTAACGCTGGATTTGAGGACATCCGTCCATACAAATATTGGGATGCAGGGAAGCGTGGACTCGATCTGGAAGGTTTTCTGGGTGACCTGGAGGTTAGTAGCGTTTTCGAAATTCCATTGTCTTTAACGAAACGAGCTCTTCATAGTTACTTATTTATCAGTAATTGATAAATGTTATCTAAAAACCTTTGATTGTGTGCAAAAAGAAGTGTTGAGCTTGACAGATTTTTTTTTTTTTCTGCTGGGCTCAATCAGGGCATTAAAAAAAAATCTAGTTAGATTTTTGGCCCTTCGTATTAAAAGTTTGAACACCTCTGCTAGATACAGTCTATTTGACCCTATGTCTTTCCTGTCAGAGTGCACCTGATCACTCCATCTTTGTGCTGCATGCCTGCGCTCACAACCCCACCGGCACAGATCCCACCCAGGACCAGTGGAAGCAGATCGCTGATGTCATGAAGGTGAGACCATCACAACAACCCCACATCATCTGACTAAGATTAGAACATTGAAGCTCATGATACAAAAATGGATCCTAATTGCATGTTATAAGACATTTAAGCACAATGTGCAATTACAACCTACTGTTGTCTAAATTTAAACTCTTTGCAGTTTTATAAATAGTGAGTTAACTATTGCATAATTATCTAAAGCCAACATATATCAAAATTGTAATAGAGTTATACAGGGCACAGAATGTTACTGAAAAGTTAATCAGTGGAGCTGTAATTCCCTAAAATGCATTTTTGTATGGCAGAGATGTTGTTATCTGGCTTTTTTCTTCTCTCAACTCTCTCTTCAGCGAAAGAGTCTGTTTGCCTTCTTTGATTCAGCCTATCAGGGTTTCGCCTCAGGAAATTTAGATAAGGACGCCTGGGCTGTCCGCTACTTTGTGTCACAGGGTTTTGAATTGTTCTGTGCCCAGTCGTTCTCAAAGAACTTCGGTCTGTACAGTAAGTGGTTCCAGTGGAGTTTATGTTAGTTGTTAGAGATTACGTTTTAATGCCTTGTACTATGTCCTTGTTCAGAACCATTTGATTGTAAAGAATAATCTGACTCCACAGATGAGAGAGTGGGGAACCTGACTGTTGTAGCTAAAGACCAAGACAATTTGAACCGTGTACTGTCTCAAATGGAGAAGATCGTTCGCATCACCTGGTCCAACCCTCCATCCCAGGGTGCACGTCTGGTTGCCATCACACTCAACACCCCTGAACTCTTTGCTGAATGGTAAATGCAGTTAAAATTAATCTAATTTTATGATTTTGGTTCAACAACAAAACATTAATACATTTAATATTGTCTCTCAATCTCAATTTCATCACTGTGATGTAAAAAATCAATTACATATTAAATTGTAAACTACAGTATTTGCTAGAATGTAAGAAATGTGAAAATAGAAGTTAGAACTGAGAAAATTGTTAAAAGCTAGTACTGAGAAATTAGGTAAAAGTTAATACTGAGAAAATAGGGTTATAGGCTTTAAAAGTGAGAGTAATAGTTAATGCTAGTACTTAGAAAATAGTTCAAAGTTAGTACTGAGAAGATAGCTAGAATGTAAGAAATGTGAAAATAGAAGTTAGAACTGAGAAAATAGTTAAAAGCTAGTACTGAGAAATTAGGTAAAAGTTAATACTGAGAAAATAGTTAAACGCTAGATCTGAGAAAATAGAAGTTAAAACTGAGAAAATAGTTTAAAAATAGTACTGAGAAAATGGTTAAAAGCTAGTACTGTGGAAAAGTTAAAAGCCAGTACTAGGAAAAATCATAATTTGTTTGCAGTTGCCACTATTTGATATTTTGTTAATCGATAGTTTGATATTTTGGTTAATTAATGCAGTGTATGTGTTTCAAATTTACATAAAATGTCACTCAATCATTTGAAAATGTTGTTTTCTGTTTTACAGCTAAGCAGGTGGAGTACCTGGTGAAAGAGAAGCACATTTATCTAATGGCGAGCGGGCGCATCAACATGTGTGGCCTCACCACCAAGAACATCGACTATGTGGCCGAGTCCATTCATGAGGCTGTCACTACAGTCTAATAAGCACCTTTACCACACTTCCTGTTTGTGTGTGTGTGTCCACAGGAACATAGACACGCACAGACACACACACTGATACACCCCTTCACTCACCAGCTTTCCTGGTCTAATTTAGTCATCAGCATTTCAACATTCTGTTTTAACTTGAAATTATAACGCAATGAAACAGTCCCGGACTGAACTCCACGGATAATATTTAAACATACTCTCTTCTGAAAACACAGGAGAAGGGTGAAGGGAAATAAATATATATTTATTTCCCTTCACCCTTCTCCTGTGTTTTCAGAAGAGAGTATGTTTAAATATTATCCGTGGAGTTCATGTAAATCTTGTTTCTATGAATAAGCACTTTGTGGTGGGATTTACAGTCAACCAAACAACTCTCTGGATTTCATTAACCTGAAGGTCCAGCTTGACTGATTTTATGATCTTTCGTGGTCTTCGATTAAATTCACACAGGTTAGTGTGACTGAATCAGAGTTATAGACAACCTTTGAGTTAGTGGGGTGAAATGGGTGGAACCTAGCCTTTATTAAATTAACTCGTCGAATTTTATCACCTTGTGTCTGAAAATGTAATTGTGTTGAGTGCTGAACTGAAGGACAGTGTGCATGTTTCATGATCGATGTGTCTGTATTCTTAAAACATGCACACAGAAACGACTCTAGAACTTGAATGAATGGAGGCATTAGATTGTGTTTCATTGTCAATTCCTGATCCTCTTACCTCAAATTAAATGGCTTGAAGAAACATTTTACCTTGAAAACTTATTGTGACTAGTTAAAACAATGGAAGAAGAAAACTGGTATTGTGGTCTGTGAAGAGGTGCATTTTGGGATATTGGATATCTGACAGCTGAAGGAGAGTGAATTCTACAGAAAAGTGATTTGGGGGTTTAATATTCTTTTAAGCTTTTCGTGTTTGATGTTCTGGAAATTCTGGGTTGTGAAGAGCCCAGGCATTGTTTTGCACTTTATTTTCTGGTGTCTTTTTATTCTGGTCCATCGCTTTTACTGCTGTGTTTTTGTGTTCAGGCTCATTTGTGCACTGCAGGACCGTTTAATGAATGTGCAGACATTAGGCCAAGTATACTACTCTCCCACCCAGCTTAGTCGCAAAAGATCAAACCTCTAGGAGTATTAAAAACTCTTGAGCACAAATATACTAATCAAAGTGCATTGAAATAAAAGAAGTAAACAAGCATGTTTTCTGGTGTGTTTTATTAGCACAAGTCACATGTCCCAGTGACTAGTGATAGTATATTAACCGTATCATTCAGAAGAATGGGGTATTATTAAGAAATTAATACTTGTTTTCAGTGTGGGTGCATTAACTTACAAAAAGTTCACTGTAGTTCACTGATCACTGTAAAAAAAATTACAGTGATCATTTTTTATTGCAGATTTTCTAGCACAAAACTAATGAGATGAAATTTGTTAGTTAAGGCAATTTTTTTGAATATAACAGGGCTGGCAAAAAAATAGTTTTTAAAGATAAATCCATGGTCTATTGTTTTAAAATGTGTGATTTGTTAACTGCACACAGAGAGTGACTGGCACTGCTAGAATTTACTCTGTTGTCTATTCATATTATATGCTTGTCAATTTTAAACTTACTGTGACAAGGTTTGTTTCTTCATCAGAACAGATTTGAAGAAATTTAGCATTACATACTCTGCAGTGAATGGGTGCCATCAGAAGGAGAATCCAAACAGCTGATAAAAACAACACAATAATCCACAAGTAACCCACACGACTAACATCTTGTGAAGTTGCATGTTTGTAAGAAACAAAGCAGTACCTGTTGTTCTCTCACATCAAAATCCACCCTCATATTTGCTTAGAACTGACCTAGACCGCTTTCACTTGTAAACTCAGCTTGATCTGTGTATATTTCTCTGCTGATTATGGACAGAGGACTTGCATTTTAACTGGAAGCCACAGTTTAAAGATAAAAAACCCCTTAATGATTACAAATCAGCAGTTTTTCACTTCACAAGACAATAACTGATAGACTGGAGTGGTGTTGATTAATGTGTTGTTTTTATCAGCTGTTTGGCCTCTCATTCTGACGGCCCCCATTCACTGCAGAGGATCCATTGGTGAGCAAGTAATGTAATGCTAAATTTCTCCAAATCTGATAAAGAAAGAAACTAGTGCAGTTTTGGCAAATGTTCATTTTGGGGTGAAATATTCCTTTAAGTTAAGCAACTATAAGTAACTTTTTACTCTATGCAAAGCTGCAACCATATTTTTAAGTTTAGGGAGCAAACGTTTTAGAATCTGCCATCTAACAGGCACAAATTGCACCTCTGAAAATGGGCTTTCAATTCTGAGTGATCGAGTGGCATTATCTGAACACAATTTATGATAAGCATATTCAAAGAATGTGTTCTGCCTCAAAATAACACCCAGCAAAGGTTATCGTCCTGAAATAGTCCAGCAGTTGTTAAACCTCAATGAACTTTCTTTTCATGTAGCTGAAGTGAAATTTGTTGATATTAATCTAAAACATTCTCTTCCATAACAGGACTGAGAGCTCAAGTGTACCATAATAAACCTTTAACCTATTATACTGCTTAACAGTGTTTGTTTACTGTAATTGAACAAAAATTGTTATCCAAGACAAATTTTTATCAAATCCTAATTTATTGGGATACCAGTGGTACTTTTCATTCTAAAATACCACAACAGAATATTTGATATTCTCTTTATGTGAAAAACTTGTTGCATTTTTCCCAAAAAGACTCATGGCTGTATTAGATCAAAAGGGTGCTTCTACTAAATACTGAGCATTTTTCAGTTTTTCTTTTTTAATAAATCTGCAAAGATGTCAACAATTCTGTGTTTTTCTGTCAATATGGGGTGCTGTGTGTACATTAATGAGGAAAAAAAATTAACTTAAATGATTTTAGCAAATGGCTGCAATATAACAAAGAGTGAAAAATTTAAGGGGGTCTGAATACTTTCCGTACCCACTGTATATATATATATATATAATGTTCTTATATAATCAGAGCAACATTTTTTGTAAAGTCATACACAATTGTTTTCAAATAGAAGTCTTTGTAAACTCTGTAGAAACATATATCTATCCTTCGGCCGACTCAATGTACAGAGAGCGAGAGCTGTAGAGGATTTTCTAAACGTTTTTAGCAAATACCCTCAGTTTAAGGCTTAAATATACACGTGCTTAAATATACAGTGGATTTCTCATCAAAAGCAGCTGAGTCAATCATGTGTTTGTTTGGAGGGGTTGATCCAGGCATCAGCATGCGTCACTCAGTCCACTCTGCAATGCAGCACCGTGACGTTAAAAAGTGCTGCCCCCTCTTACTTTCTTTCTAGCGCACAGTATTGCACAACACAAAGTGTCCATGTGGCCTGAAAGCAAGCAGACACAATCAGTTTACTCCAGTCCAGACCATCAAGATGCAAAGCAACTTTATAAAAGGGGCTAGCTTGGTTATTGCTATTAAATATTAGGAATAAATATCAAGGGGAAAGAAACGGACATCCAGTGGTTTCCAGCCTGAGTCTTTGTGCTTTCTGTGTTCGACTACCCGGTGGTGTGGTAGGTCACTGTTAGCATAGAGGCAAAAAGAGTCTCACTTGTGGCCCAACAGTCTCTATATATCACCAGTGTCTGCTGCATGCGTGCAGGAGATAGGTATTAACGCGACATACTCAGTAAAAACAGCCTTTCATGCAAAACACATTCTAGGTATAATCCCCTGGCATAATGTAATCATGTGACCTGTTGTTGGCAGGGATGAGCTGATTGGTTAGTTTGTCATGATCACGGCATGCTGGGAAAGTCATGGCAGTGAACCAGTAATGGCAGCTCAGATATTCTTCTGACATTTGGGTTTTAGTTTGAAGTTTGAGGTCAGTAAGATTTTTTGTTTATGAAAAACTCTCTTATACCCATCAAGGATGCATTTATTTGATTGAAAATACAGTAAAAACTGTATTAGAAGAAATATTATCACAATTTAAAATTAAAAATTTTCTCTGTAAATATTTAAGATGTATTCCTGTGATGCAAAGGATTTTCAGCATCATTACTCGTCTTCAGTGTCACACCATCCTTCAGAAATCAATCTAATATGCTAATTTGATCAAGAAATGTTTCTTATTATTATTAATGTTGAAAAAAGTTTTTGTTTTTGTTTTTTTGTGGAAAAACGAACTTTTTTCAAGGATTCTTTGATGAGTAGAAAGTTTGAATAAACAGCATTGATTTCAAATAGAATTTTTTGGTGACATTATAAATGTCTTTCCTGCCACTTTTTATCAATTCAAAGCATTCTTGCTAAATAAAAGTATTAATTGCTTTAAAAAACCTTACTGACACCAAACTTTTGAATGGTAGTATGAATGGCATTTAAAAAAGGCTCTAATTTACAGGAGGTATGAAGCTTGAAGATGAAATTCACATAGCAGCATGCTTTATGAAAGGAAACGAGAATGAGATTTTCAGCCTCTTGCAGTAAAATTACTAAGTATTCTATAGTTTTCAGTTTCACAAGGGCTCAAAAACAAAATACTATAGGCTTCTTGCATGTTTTGGATATTGCTTATGATTTTTTCACAAAAACGCACGCGCGCACACACACACACACACACAGACACAGACACACACATATACTGTATATATATATCTGAGGTGACATTTTAGTATCAATGCTTCAAGTTTGTTTAAGTTATGGCTTGCGCATATCCTAACTATATTTTATACAGTAAGCACAATGCTGTTCTAATAACAATAATAATACTGCTGTTTGAGAAAAGCATGCAGATATAATAAATATTATTTTTAAATAAATAAATCTGTTGTCAAATACATGTGCTTGGACCACTAGCACTGGCATCTCGGACTATTTAAATCTATTCAAATATGGCCTAAAATAGCTAAAAAGAAAAAAAAAAAGCCATATCTCTTTGTACCCTGTGCTCTCAGCCGAACAGAAGTGCAAAAATAAAAGCAAAATGATAAGAAATAAACCTAAAATATTAGTTCTTTTGAAAAGAGAAAATAGAAAAAAAAAATGATTCTGACACCACTTACCTAATATAGGTATTTGTTCTCTGTCAACTCCTCAGCTATTCAACAGAATATGAAATAAATGGGTCTGATCTGTCTCAAAGTGCTCTGATATCTTGATTGAGTTCCAGGCACAGCCTGACAAATACCTCTCACTTAATATGATATAAAATCACACAATAAACACTTTCAGGATAATTCTACTGAAAGATGACCATACTAAAGGTTCTGCCCTCGCATTGGTCAAATGGTTGGCTTCAGGTCTCCAGGCTTGTGCTTGCTGGCTTTGCCCGGGGTCAGAGGTCAGAATGTCATTACCACAGTGACTGGAGATGACATTATCATAAACCGCCATCAAAACTGTAGTATATCAACGGTTACGTAGCATCTCGTCAATTAAAAAAACATGTGTCTTGCTGCATGTTGTACATTTCCGTACGGTTTGTTATATTTCGCAGGTTGTCCAGCCCGTTGCAATGCTGAAGGCAAGGTTTTCTGATGCTACATCTGTTGTGATGGTCATTGTACACTGGGTTGTGCTTTCTCTCACTCATGATCCAGAGGAAGGCTGGAGAAGATTTCACATTTGTGGGAGAAGCAGGTGAGAGAGCGAGAGAGAAGCAAACCCATACAATGAATGCTAGGTCTTCACCTGTGATTGTTCAGGATTGTCTTCCAAAGGTTTATCTCCATCACGAGACTTCTTTCTTTTTTTGTTGCCTGGAGAGTAGAAAGTGAAATGTAAAATCCCTAGTTTTGAACCGACCGGAATATTTTAAATAAAAAAGCTGTCAACTGATGAATAAGTATGAACAAATGATGAAAATGTCTGATTGATGAGTACCGTGATTTAGCAAGCACGACATGTTTCTGACAGGTTTGTGCACCATTCAGAATTGAATTAAGAATGCCTTTAATATTTCAATGCAAGTCCTGAATTTGAAATACATTTGAACTGAAACAGGATGCATAATTGCAATTTGAATTTCAATTTAAGTAGAATTAAAATCAACTGAAATTCACATACTGTCACTATTTTTATTTATTTATTTATTTATTTATTTATTTATTTTTTTTTGAGAGTAAGGCTTGTAAATACTTTGAATGGTAGCTTGACAAAGGCATATTTATCAACTCATACTGTAACTATTTTTATTTATTTATTTATTTATTTATTTATTTATTTTTTTGAGAGTAAGGCTTGTAAATGCTTTGAATGGTAGCTTGACAAAGGCATATTTGGAATAAAAAAAATTAAATATGTATTTTCTATATTTACTGGAATTTATTAATATACTGTAAATGTACAACTTAAATTTATATACACTAACATTAATCATGTTTGAAAAATTGTTAAAAAGAATTTCAAGGTTTTTTAGACAATACATAAAGAACAGATTGTAAAATAAATAAATAATAACAATAATAATAAATAATACTTATTATTATTCATTATTTTTTTGTTTCAAGGTTTTATATGTATATATAGAACGTTGAAAGTATATTGAAAACACATTACATCTAAACATTAAAACATTTAGCTTTTATCACACATTAAATTGAACTTTATAAGTTATAAGTTTGATTCCCAGTGAGGTATATACTCCAAATACAATTTGAATTGCTGTATTAAAGTGTCTATCAAATGCATGAATGTAAGTAGGGAACAAAACTGAATCGATGATTGTTGACTAAGTAAGTCTAGTTGGTTAGGCTAGTCAAGAAGCTTTGCCGGAGCACCAGCCTCCCACACATTTTTTTAACAGCAGGAATGATTTCTTGCTCAAATGTTTTTCCAGGAGCAACAAAGGCTGCAGACCCAGAAATATGTCCTACTTGTGTAAATCACATTGTTCTGAGTGACTTGTCATTTTTTATTAAACAGATGTGTGGGCTGCAGTTTGCCTGGCTGGTTGCTAGGAAACAGATGGAGTTTGAAAATGCAGAATAAAAGCAGGTGTGTGTGTGTTTGTGCAGCTATAAACGCAGGTGTTGTGTCATAACGGGTGAGATTCACAAATTTGTGACTCAGTCAGATACTTGGCAACTGATACACACTGAGCTTCCGGAGCAGTTTTTTCCCCAGGTTCTCATCCGAGCCGCCCAGAGAGTGAGAGCTGATGAGCTGGGATGTAGACAGGTCCGTCTCCATGGGTACGGCTGTTGCATCTGAAATAGATCGGACACACTATGACAATGGGCCATGATCACATGACAAACTGAGCTGAAAAGTCATTGGCTAGTTTGAAAATGCAGAATAAAAGCAGGTGTGTGTGTGTTTGTGCAGCTATAAACGCAGGTGTTGTGTCATAACGGGTGAGATTCACAAATTTGTGACTCAGTCAGATACTTGGCAACTGATACACACTGAGCTTCCGGAGCAGTTTTTTCCCCAGGTTCTCATCCGAGCCGCCCAGAGAGTGAGAGCTGATGAGCTGGGATGTAGACAGGTCCGTCTCCATGGGTACGGCTGTTGCATCTGAAATAGATCGGACACACTATGACAATGGGCCATGATCACATGACAAACTGAGCTGAAAAGTCATTGGCTAGTCTCTTCTCTTCTCTTCTCTTCTCTTCTCTTCCCTTCTCTGTGCATCCAAACTTCATTGATTCTTGATTTAGTCATTCCTGTTAACCTCCAGTCATAACAAGCAGAGCTGAAATGGACAGTTCTAGTCTGATGTCAACATTCCTTTGCAGGTCGTATAAACAGAGTCTATACAGCTCATGCATTTCCTCTCCCTGCAGTCTGTCAAACGTCCCGTTCGCTGTCAAACAGCCACTCCAATGTTCGAAAGTTTGGGTGCATTTAGTCAGAGAACAGACCACCACCCTTCTTAAAGGGATAGATCACCCCAAAATGAACATTTTGTCATTATTTACTCACCCTCAAGTCATTTTCTAACCTGTGTGCTGTTACTTTTTTTCTGTTTAAGACAAACACAGATACACACTGTTATTTTGAAGCATCTTTAGGAATCTTCTACTGCATGAAAGTATTGTAAAAGTAGTCCATGATACAACTACAGTATTAAAATTGATTCTGAAGCTCTGAAGTCATATGATAGCATTGTCTGAGTATCGCAAAAATGTCAAATGACTTTGAAAATAATATACATAGTCACTATGAGTAGTTGTAGTGAAAAAAAAAATAATGTTCTTCTAAAAATTTCCATGGACAGCATCCAGGTTTGAAATGCCATGAGGGTGAATAAATAAATTACATTTAAAATTACAAATGTAATTAAAATAATTTTTATTTTTGGTGAACTATAAATTTTTTGTATTTCAAAAAGTACAGTTTCTGCAGTGATTTATGTTCGCCTAATGCCCAGTTCCTTCGTTTGATTGGACTTTTAGCAGCTTTTAAAAACATTTTTGGACTTAATGAGGTAAACACTGGTGCATAAGATCATGGTTTGGCTTCAGAAATCATCCTTCAATTCACCCACCAGTTCCTTCTTTTCTCTCCAAGCGATTGTCTCTTATATATGGGGTGTCATCCATACGCAGGAACACAGAGTCACTGGGGCTCTTCTGTCCATCTGACTTACTTCCTACAGGGGGAGCCAGAGAACCACAGTCAGCGGATCACACAGGAAATACTGAGTTTGTAGCACTATGCAGGAGTATCTGATTACAAAACTATGAGCAATCAAAGACATTTAAAGCTTTGAGTGATTTGGGAAACACAATTTCCCGACCTGTGTTGACATTGAAACAGCATACTAGCATACTACTCTTAATGTTTCTGCCATATAAAGCTAGTATGCAATTCTCAATTCAGTCACATTTCCTATTGAATCAGGAAGTTGGGGTGGGATGTATTGAATACCTTTTTTTTTTTAAACAGCCAGTAGCCTTTAATATTCATAACAGCCTGAGATTAACCACAGTTCTTACTGAGGATGAAAGCAATGAAGACTCTTTACAATGAATTGTGGACTATTTCTCACAACAAGAAAATGATTCTGCTTTTGTTTTTGGAATACGACTATAGCCCTACTTGAGGGAGAAGATTCTGAAGATGAACAGGCCCTCGGTCATCATTAGGATGTAGCCTGTAAGCTGTCAAAATCTTTGCTTATTTTGTATTTTTGCTGCTGTCTGATTGTTGTTATATCATTCAGTTGGTGGCATGTGGGATTTATGTATAATTCAGACTGAAGAGATATCTTCATATTTACTGGACAAAAATAGAGCGAAACTAGAGAACACCCCGAATTTCACATTATCTTATATATATATATTACCCATACACATGACATATATTATGAATATCTTATATAATTAGCATTTATACTATTATTTAAATGAAAAAAATGTAAATTAAATTTAAAGTATACATTCAATTATATTCAAGATTATGCAATATTTTTAGTCCAGGAATTTTTTTTTAATGCTTTGGCTGTTTTTATGAATACACTTGACCTCAAGTTCAAGCTAGCAAACTTGAACAAAAAGCCAAAACATTTTGATTTCAAACTCTGATTGTGGAACTGCTGTCATATCTCAAGTTTCAATCTGTACTGCATGCAAAGTGCATTGAATATTTACAGTAGCATTTGATATCAATGCGAACACTGATATGATAATGTTCAACAGTGTAATTTGATTAACCTGCATTTGATCCTGTGTATAGTACTTATAGGACAGGCCTCATTAATTAAAGGAAACTCAGCTTGGTTGTGTTTTGACATGTATAAGTGATTTCTAACTTAAGAATCAGAGTAAAACCTTTTCACACAAAGTCTGATTAGTTTTAGTAAGAGGATTAGAGTTCGGCCATCTGTCTTGTCTTGCACTTGGAAGCTGTGAGAAACGTCCTAATTCCATCACATGTATCACCAACATGCATTATCTGCATCCTCGGTTTCCACAAAGATGAAAATGACTGACATTGATATGTTATAGTTATATTTAGGTATATTCAGACAACTCTTTTGGTGTTCCTCAAACAGTGGCTTGACACCGTTGTTTTGCAATCACTCTCAGCTACAGAAAAGATCAGAAGCCTTTGGAGATGAGCTCAAATGGTCTGTCATATAAAGCTTTTCCGACTGTTTCCTAACTCCTGAGGAAATCTACTTCAGTGCTTTCATGTCAAATTGTTTTAATATTTACCTGCTGCCTGAAAAATGAGAGAACCCCAGAAAGATGCTATAAATGAGAAGCGAATGCACTCACGGACGATGCGGTTTCTCTCATTAAGAGTGCTGGTGCTGTGTGGCTGTCTGTAGAGGTGGCTGTGCTGGTGGAATCGGGTCAGACAGGGCCGTGGTTCTGTCAGAGGAAGGGCGATGCTGTTAGAACGCGTGTCAGGGATTGTCATTCTCTCCCCGGGCACTTGACTGTCTGCGTCGGGTGTTTGTGGAGAGCTGTCCATGCGTGTAGCTGTCAGGGCGTTCTGATAATGGTTACGAGTGATCTGGAAAGAATGACATAACATAAAGAGACACATTACAGTACGCATCTCATAATTCTATATGATTTCTAACACATAGCATTAGAATATTTGTTATTATTTACATAAGCATTATTTATGATTTTTTTTTAAGTATTTGCATTAGCACTTTTGAAGCAAAACTAGAGAACACGGGAAATAAAAACTTGATAGGAGTTTTTTGGATCAGCCTCACAAAAACTGGACCTGGGTCATATTCCACTTCAAAATCAATTATAAATAAAAATATAAATAAATAAACAAACAAATAAATAGATAAATAAATGGTTGTTTGTTTGAAATTGATATTTATCAGAGGTGCCCAAACTACTTAATAAGAAAGGCCGAAAATCAAACGTGCTTGTAAGCCATGGGGCAAAAGTAAATGTTGCATTATGTCTAACTATATTATAATAAAATGTAATATATTTAAATAACAATTTATGATTTTTTTTTTAATTAATCAAATGCACTTATATTGTTTTTTAAATATATATTTTCATGCAAAAAAAAAAAAAAAAATGTTAAAACAAAAATATAAATGATTAATTGTCATTAATATTATTTAAATGGATTGCACAATTGTAAGTATACATCATGGTCATATTTCTGAATTTAATGCCGATAAATATTTTTTAAATAAAATCAAAATGGATTAATTAAAAAACATAAATTATGTATTTCATTAATGAAAATAATTTAAAAAATATTGTATCTAGACAGGATTATTTACATTACTATAATCTCTTTTTATAGCATTACAGTATAGATAATTTAGGTTAAAAACTTTAATGATCTTAAAATTAAATAAATACTATTTATTATACTATTTATTATACTGATACTATTAATTTCTTTTGATATTGGTTTATGTGAACCATAATATGACCCAGAATTTTTTTTTGAATTTTCCCCTTATCCAGCTGTCTGAAAAACAGTCTCTCTCTCTCTCTCTCTATCTCTTTCTCTCTCTCTCTCTATCTCTCTCTCTCAGCTGGCTAAAATGCTTTGGTGGACACACAGCCTTAACGATTAGTTGTTGCAGCCCTATTATACAGTGTATAGTAAAAAGTACAATGTATACACGCTCTCTCTCTCTCTCTCAGAATAGTCCAATTTACCTTAATGATCTGTAGGTCTGTGAGCTGGCGAACTGAATAGTCTGGTAAATACGGTCCTCCGCTGATGCTCAGTTGACCCAGACTGCCTCCATGGATTGTAGTATCCGAATGATTGAGACCACTGCTCCGGGACGGTGATCTGTGGACTGGATCACAACCAGTAGAAGTCATTCAGCTGATTATTGCTTTAATTATTGCCACAGATATTTACTTTTTCTTTCCCCAGGCTATTGAGAGTCTACGTATATATACTGATATGTTGAGATAGACTACTTATTCAAAAATTCAGCCAATACACAACTTGATTGGACTTGTTTATTCACTGCAAAAGTAACCTCTTAATGAGTTTTTTTTTCTTGAACCAAAATATTTGTACTTATGTAGAAATAGTTTCACTTATTTATACTAGTGCAGACATTATTTTAGATGTATTTTTAGATAGTAGTATAAATTTTTAAAGGTATACTTCTTTTTAATGAAAAAAAAACCTAAGTGTGCTTTTAAAATTAATTCAATACACTTTTGAAGTAAATGCACTTATATATTCAAAAATTCAGCTAAATGGACTCAATTTGATTGGACTTACTTATTCACTGCAAAACTGGGCTTTTATATAATTTTTAATAAATATCTAACCAAAATGGGTGTACTTGAATTAAAACACTGATTTATTTTCATACATTGTATCCTGAATTTAGGTTTATTTTGTCTTCTGTACTGTATGTTTGGCAGATGTTTTGCTTATTTTTATCAGTTGGTTTTTTTAATGTTTGTGCATAAAATATTTGAAGCATTTAAGACAAAATGTTCTCCTATTAAAGATACATTCTCTGGAAAGAAGCCTATATTATCTACATCTATATATTGCTTCTCAAAGTAAATTGATTTTTTCAGTGGATTTTTAGCCATTTTAACTGGTCAAATTTGGCAAAAATACATGTTAAAAATAGGACATGCAGTGCTGAACAGTGGAAAACCCTTTTAGTGATTGTGATTATGAGAGCAAAAAACCATATGCCATACACAGACTCTCTCTGTGTGCATGTAGATGTCATATCTCATTAGTAGATGCTGAGGTCCTGGATGGAGTATACCTGTTTGCATCTGTGGTGTGGCTTTTCTTTATGTCTTTATATCACAGAGAGATGCAGAGAAAACCCTCACAAGAGAGACAGACTATGCCACAGACACTTGGCTTTCATTTAACACACATTCATTCTGAATTAATCTCTTCAGCTAGGGCTAAAGGCTACATCCTTTAAGTTATTTTTGCATTTTCATGAAGCTAAGCTTATGAGATTTTCATCCTTATATAATAACATGCCATTTTGCCTGAGTGGGCAGACGAGAGTTTCTCTCCCACTGTAATTACCCGACTCTACTCTCCTAAGATTTACATAGCCGCTCTATTTAGATTTGCTGTCTTAATTATCTCTGGAGAGCGTTGCTAGAGGGGTCACGTAGGCCTATGCTCCGCGGTCAACCCCTCTCAGAGTTTTTAATTGCTCATTAAGATTTGTACTGCAGGAAAACTGAGATATTCTGGAAAGTTGATTTATTTAATGAGGCTCTGTTCACCTCCAGTGATGAATTCCGACAATATTAAAGCAGCAAACAAACCTGTGGGTAGGATGGTCATAATAGCAGGTAAGCCGTAGTATGTGAACGGCCCGTTTTCAAACTTTAGTCCCTCTTTACCGATCTCTACCTCCACTCGACCCTGCAGCCAGAAAGAGATGGTTCAGACATTTTTATTGTTGAGAGCTTTGAAATAGAGTTTTCAATTATGAAAACTGAGAAAAATATAATTTTTCTCCACTTACAGTGTGGTCCAATAGTGAAAATGCTTTTATTTTGCATTTAATGTAATATAATTTTGTCATGAATGACAATATTTTGTCACACGTTTTGTTTGTATTTTTTGGGTATTTTTTAAATTATTATTTAATAAAATTATTTGTTTTCCTCAGTTTGCAATAATGAAAAATGAGGAAAATGACATTTCTGTTCGTACAATGGGTTCCAATAAAAAAAAGCTTTTATTTTGTATTTCATGAAAGTAATATAATTTTGTCATAAATTAAATGATTTTGTCATAAATTAATGGATTAGCATAACAGTTACTAGAAAATATTAATGTTTCTAGTATTTAATAAAATCATTTATTTTGCTCAGTTCACAATTATGAAAACTGAATGTATATGGAGTCCAATAGTGAAAAAGCTTTTATTTTGAATTCTGCAATAATGTCATATGTTATAAATTAATTGATCTGCATAACAGTCTGAACAAGTTTATTAAAAAATAATAATAATAAATAATAATATATATATATATATATATAATTTCAGAATATATTTGTATTTATTTATAATGCATTTCAGAATATATTTTTTTATTTATTTATAATGCATTTCAGAATGTCTTTTAAAACTTGTAGTACTTTACCTGCAGTATGAGGATGAAATAATCCACAGGCTTGTTGCGCTGGAAGAGGTAGTGCTTTGGTGATCGCTTGTTTTTCTCATCAAACTTGAGTTCCTGCACCACGCTCGGGTGCTTTATCAATCGCAGGAGGATCTTCTCTGAGAGATGCGTCGACTTAAAAGGCTCTACTTCTACCGACAGAAAGGGAACGGAGAGAATTAGAAACACATTAATGATATTGACAATGAAACAGCATTCTGATCCTTCATCATCTGATGATGATTTGCAATGCTGCACCAAATGAGTAGATACATTAGATTGTCAAATGAATGTGAACACATCCTTTTGGTCCTGAATTGTATGTTATAAACCTAAATCAATTTTCAGTTTCTTAAAACTTCAAATTCTATTAATCCAAAACTGTCTGAATTGATATTTGAGACTCTCCCACAATTGTGAATTGAGATTACCTGTTGCTAGAAAGCGATGTGTTGCAAGCAGAAGCTGTGGTGAAACTTTGACCTTCATTTCACTCTCTGACAGTTTAAATATGGAGAAGTCTTGCTGTTTCCTCTCATGGTGAGATACTCGTCTCTTTGTACGGTTATCAGCTGTCACAACAAAACAGCAATAAGTTATACTGGATAAGCTTTATCTCAAACCAATAACAAGTGAATGAGACTATAGAAAATATGCTTGAAATACAAAATACAGACAATAAAAGGTTAAAAGAAAACTGTAATATTTAACTCCAGGCAATTTATACAGTATTTCACTCAAGATAATTCCGTTGAATATAATACACTTTTTTTGTATACATATTTGACTTATTATAGGCTAATAAAATGATTAGTCATACGTAATAAATACATACATACCAACACTAAATATGCCAAAAAGATTTAAATGCACTTTGATTGACTTGCACAACAATTTTCTTAGAATTAAAAGCAGGGTATGTGATTTTTCAAAACACTTTAGAAAACTGATTCGGGCCGAATAGCAAAACAAACTGGTAGCCAATCAGCAATAAGGGGCGTGTCTACTCGTGATGTGGAGGGGAGCACGTTCAGTGCATGGGACGGACATTAGCCGAGCCGAGCGACAGAAAGATAGAGATGG
>NW_015656019.1:932045-966516 GCF_001515625.1 Sinocyclocheilus rhinocerous | reverse complement strand
TGTTTTGGTGATTTCAAATATCAACATTGGCTACCAGAAATCGCTTACTCTGCCTTTAAGGTTTGTTTGTTTGTTTGTTTTTAATATAATTCCAGAAGTTTTATTGCACAGTCATATTGCAAGGTGTCCATTATTGCCATTTCCAATAATTAATTATTAAATAATTTTTCATTCACATAGTTAATTTATTTTTTTAAATAAATATACAGTTTTAACTTCAACATAACAGTATTGTTTTTTGTAGTATTTAAACTAAAACCCGTTTTAATGGTATACAAGTTGGATAAAAAAAAATTTTCTGCTTCTGTAGAATATGTTACTATAATTGGCTATAACTGTCACCGTCCCACCTGTGGGACGCTTGGCACTCTTTTTTTGTTGTCCTTTTTCTCTATCACATCTTTTAGTAATCATCATAAATCATATATCATTTGAAAGCTGGGTTGCGTACGTATATGTGGGGCGGAGCTATCAAAATAGGGGCAAGACCCTTTTGGGGTAGGGGCGTGTTTGTTTTGGTGATTTCAAATATCAACATTGGCTACCAGAAATCGCTTACTCTGCCTTTAAGGTTTGTTTGTTTGTTTGTTTTTAATATAATTCCAGAAGTTTTATTGCACAGTCATATATTGTTTTCATATCAACTTCAAATTTGGAACATAACTTATTTAGACATAAGGCTTTAATTTTATACCAATTTTAGAGTAAAACATGTTATGTAAAATATTTATTATATATAAAATAAAATAAAATGAATATAGTGCATTTTCTTTACAGTAAATTTAAAGTACCATAACTTTTTGATACTTTAATATACAATACGTTAAGGTAAATGTCTATACAGAAATCAATTTACTTTTCAAGCTAACTTACAAAATATTCACAGTAAAACGTGTGACAACTAACCCCAGTCTCCTCCAATATGTTAGCACTGTAAATCATGGTTAAAAATGAATTGATAATTGCAGAGAACAGGCTTTGCCAGAAGACAATAACACACAGAGTCCTGGAATCCAATTAGTTTGAAAATTATTTGCAACAGGGTCACAGTGTTATCGACTATGCATGAGGAAGCAGCAGGAATCAGGGCAGGTTTTCACTCAGACAAACGTTCTGTTATGGCTGTGTGGAGGAAATATTCCACTAATAACGCACCACTGGACTGATTTTATAACCTTTAGGTGTTTGAACGTTCATCTGAAGTTTTATTATTGAAAGATGAGAAGACTGAAATGCAAATGAGGCCTAAGATTAGCATGAGTGCACTAGATTTAAAGAACAGAAATATTAAACACCTACTGTAGAGGTCCGTTTCATCCACAATCTCAGACTTGATGATTTCCTCGATGACGTCTTCCAGAGTGACGATGCCCATGACTTCATAGAAAGGATCTCCTTCTCCTTCATTATTGACCCTCTGCACGATAGCCAAATGAGATTTCCCTTTACAGTGCCAGAGAAAGACATAGGATCATCATGGCAGGATATGCAATCGACATTTAATTTTACACTCATAATCTGCATCCTCATTTATGTAAAGTATATTAAAGCCAACTTCACAAAACTGCAGTGCTATTAAATCAATCCATGAAGTTATTAGTCAAAGTGTGCAAAATCAATAGTCACACAACTTTAGTAAATGAAGCCCTGTCTATTTATTTTACTCCTCGGATACTTTTGTATGTGATTTCTGCGGCAGAGAGTCTTTTGCATTGTTGAACTGATTTGACACATGACATAAAGAGTGCTTGAAATGAAGGCTCATGAAGAGATTCATGAAGATTCAGACCTGACCTTATGTAAAGAGGACTGTGTGATTATGCAATGGGGTTTGGGAAGCCCTGTGGCTGATGATGAAGCTGAGCATGCTAAAAACCTGGAATCTGTTGCAATTTGCTATTTCTGAGTCTTTCAAATAAAACAAAAAAGCCTCTTCAGCCATTAAGCTTTTCTGACAGTAGGTCACATTCCCCCCACATTTCATTACACCAAATACACAAAATAATGTTCTTTTTAGCAGCATCATATGACCCCTTTAAATAATTATGATGCTGAAATGTGTTTCATATTATGAAGAATCAAATTTTCCATATTTATAACATTCAAAAGTTTAGGGTCAGTATAAGATTTTTTTCTTTAAAGAAATTAACACTTTTCTTCAGAAAGGATGCATTAAAATCTAAATTAAAATCTATTAAAATAGAAAACAGTTATTGTGAATTGTAATAATATTTCACAATATTAAGGTTTTTACTTTTTTATTAAGATTTTTATATTTATAAACATGTGTATGCATATATATATATATATATATATATACCGGAGCCTTAGAAACAGCTGAAGCCTGGTCATTTCAACAGATTGTTTTATAAATCTCTCATAATGTAATGCAGCTTTGCCAAAAGGTCTGTTATTGAAATATGGGGCTGCTAAATCTATATTGGCACCAACAGCAAACCAGCAGCTTGTTGCTGCAACAAAACTATATCTCATTTCACATGCAAAAAGGGCACTTACATTGGAATCTTTTACACTATTTTTTCTAATGCATCCTAATAAATCAAGGCCTTAGAAGGAGCAGAAAGTCTTAAATTCATAAAGTCATGGAATTACATATTGCATGCACTGCAAAAAAAAAAAAAAAAGGAAAAAATGTCATAAAAACTAAATTACTTTAAGCTATATGTAAAAAAATGTATATGACCCTTTTTAAAAAGCTCATAATATGAAGCATGATTTGTGTTGCTTATACAATATTGTTCACTGAATTCCCAGACAGAAGCTCTTTGCAATGGAACAAACAAAACATCCCAGCTAGCACATTTCTGTTAATCATCAGTCGGCCAGATTTGGAATATCATTTCAGGCAGAGAGGATTAAATATATAATCCTCAACCTTTGGACAGAGAGAACCTAATGGACAGAAGTGTCTGTCACGCTGTGGTCTCCATGGTAGCGGCACACGCTGAGTGAAGTGAAGAATTCTGCAGGAGTCAGGTGGAGAGCAAGGGCAATGCAGCACTCGGCACGATACACCTCAAAGCTGATGTTCAGGGAACTGCATTACATCACTACGCTATTATGTAACGCGCACACGCATGCACGCGAGCCAGGGGGTCTAAGCCCATGCGGATGTCCCTGCAATTCCCTCAGCTGCTGTGCCAGCAAATGAACTCGTTAAAGCTGGCACTATACTCTACTCATGTGATGCATGGCAGAGCAGTATGGTGGGAAATGCTAAATAAAGCACAGTGTGTGGCTGAAAATGGAAAGGAAAACACAGAAGAACTGTTGAAGGAAATGCCTGACTGATTTCTAAATAGAATCCAATAGCACAGTTTGTCCTAAAAATGCATATGCAAATAAATGCATGATTTTCTATGTTAATTGCTTTTTTTTTTTTGTAATTTATTTTCTAAATCATGTTTTAGGCCTTTTTAATTTTCATGCTTGTGCAGCATGCATGTTGCATTTGACCTGCATTTGAGCTTAAAGGGATAGTTCACACAAAAATTTAAGTTCTGCCATCATTTACTCACCCTCATGTTGTTCCAAACCTGCATGAATGTCTTTTCTTCACAGTTTGTCCTAAAAATGCATATGCAAATAAATGCATGATTTTCTATGTTAATTGCTTTTTTTTTTTTGTAATTTATTTTCTAAATCATGTTTTAGGCCTTTTTAATTTTCATGCTTGTGCAGCATGCATGTTGCATTTGACCTGCATTTGAGCTTAAAGGGATAGTTCACACAAAAATTTAAGTTCTGCCATCATTTACTCACCCTCATGTTGTTCCAAACCTGCATGAATGTCTTTTCTTCTACTGAACAACAAAAAAAAAAAGATATGTTGAAGAATTTCAGTTTATGGTCCCCACTGATTTCCATACTATTTTTTTTTCCATATATGGAAGTCAATGGGAACCATCAACTGTTTAATTACCAACATTCTTTAAAATATAATCATTTATGTTCCACAGAAGAAAGAAACTTATACAGGTTTGGTACAACTTGAAGATGAGTATATGATGACAGAATTTTAATTTTGTTGGGTGGACTATCCCTTTAGTTATTTACTTTGTTTGTAGTGTTTTGAAAAAGTAAAGTCTGATTATCCATGCAGAATACAGTTTGAGGAATAGGAGTTATGTAGCGATTGATGCGATAATTTGAGGGCCCGTACACTTTAAGGGCCAAGCACTAAAGGTGTGTAGGCACCTTTTTTTATATTATTATTATTTTGTTTTCTTCAGTATGTTTATGACAACCCCTATAACTTTCTAGCACCACCAGCAGTTCAAAATGTCACATACATTTTAGCTCATAATTTATGAACTGAATAGAAACTAAATTCTCTCTTTTCATTCCCTGGAGAAATTTCAGTTACTGCCTAACTAGATTTTTGAATTTTTTTTTGCAGTCCCCCCCCCAAAAATGTTTATTTTAGCACCATTTTCTGCATAAATCCCAGTGGAATCATTAGCAAACATCAATAGGTATGCCATATTATTATTAATGTTATTGGTCCTTTTAAAATGTATTTTTATGGGCTTTTTGTCTTTATAGGACAGACCAGCAGAGTTAGAAGAGGAAACAATAGAGAGAAGTATTGGAGGCTGCCAACCAAATCATGATCAGTCAGATCCTGTGCGATTTCTTGGTTTTACACTCTGCCTAAGTTTGAATACGTTTGCTGTTTTAAAGGGACAGTTTACCCAAATATAAAAAAATCACAAAAGAAGATATTTTGAAAAATGTCTGTTTTTCCCCCCCACCCATACAATGAAAGTCAGTGAAGTCAAAAACATTCTTAAAATGTAATTTTTGGTCCAGAGAACAAATAAAGAAATACAGTTTTGGAGAATTTTCCTTTTGGGGTGAACTGGATGAAGTAGCAGATTGCGAGCAACCAGTGTGTTTTAAATTTAGCATTTTATATTTGTTATGCACTGAAAAGAATCATAATATTTTTAAAGAACAGATACATTTTGACAGTTTTACCACTTCAGTAGCTTCCAGCTTTAACTTCTTCAGGAGATAAAAAGGTCATTTTATTTAGTTTCACCTTTACCTGCAATTTAGCACCTGTCTTACTTCACTGAGTGGAGAGGGAAAGGTTGAGCCTGCATATTAAATAATTCCAGCTGTAATTTGTTCACTGGAGGCAGAAGCTTCAAAGAGTGACACACAGTGTGAGGAAGCAGATCCTCTTCTCTCTCACTCTGCTCTTTTTGTCCCTATGGTTCCAAGCTGAGACACTGATTGGACCAAAAGGTCACTGCTGCAGCTAATCTGCCCTGATGTTTCTATACAGACAAGCACTTGGATTTAAAGGGATAGTTCACTCAAAATTGAAACTACTTAATTTACTCGATCTTATTTCATTCCAAACCTGATGTCTTTACACTGCTAAACTCCAAAATGGTGTCATGTGGAGCTCACTTAAGAATGAAAATTTGCTGAAAATGTACTCACTTTCAGGTCATTCAGTTAAAAACATCTTAATGATGGATTTGTTTCTTACAAACATGCATCTTTTTGCTTCACAAGATATTGATGGATTGGAGTCGTGTGGTTTACTTGTGGATTATTGTGATGTTTTCATCAGCTCTTTGGATTCTCATTCTGACGGCACCCATTCACTGCAAAGGATCTATTGGTGAGCAAGGGATGTAACGCTAAATTTCTCCAAATCTGTTCTGATGAAGAAACAAACTCTACATCTTGGATGGTCTGAGGGTGAGCACATATTCAGCAAATTGTCATTTTTGGGTGAACTATTCCTTTAACAGTCACGGTAACAATCAACTGTCATAAAAGAGGTATATAAAGATTGTTAAACATTTTCATGAAAAAAAAATACTGTAACAACATACATGTATTTAACATACATCCTTTACAGTTCCATTTGAATGGAGCGATTTCTGAAAATTGAAAGCAATCCAATAGGTAAACTTTCTTTGACCTCAGTTCTAAGTTTCTCTCAGACAGTTCTGCTGTGTGGTGTGCAAAAGTCTTGCACAAAGATTAAACTCAATACAGGGTTGAAAAGCAGTGCCTGTGTCAGTCTGTGCTGAACATCCTATTTTTGGTCTGGATGTTGCTTAAACTGCCCTGGATTCCTACGGCGGTTATGGAACTGATACTGTTGATGATCCCTTTACTAAATCTATTGCGTACGAACATTGGTTGCCTTGTAGGGAAGGTAAATCTGGTGAATCTTGTACTCTGTGAGAGCGGTACATCTGACAGGTTACTGCATTACGGCTGAATTATGGCACTCTGCACCCTGCTGCTGCTGCTCTGTAGCTTTGACTCTGTGCCTTTGCAGAAAACACCATAAATCTCAATAAGACACTATTACATAATTGCCACTGTGATGCAGTAAAGGCCAAAGTGATCACATACCAGGCGTCAGAAAACATCACTGTCTAGACTTTGTGCAGGGCAGGATCAAGAGGAAATGGTATTCATCCCTGCATTCCACACGTCAGGGCTTGACATGAGTAATTTATGGATTTTCAGTTAAAGGCGTGTCAAAATATGACTAATAGAACTCTTGTGGTGAACAGTAATGATGACAGAATGAAAATGGTTGCCATGGGAACAAATTTAAATTATTCAAGTCATCCAGCTTCTAGAGTCTCTGGAGATGTCAGCTAAAGTAAAGATGAGGCTGACGCTAAATGTGCAATGTATGATGTAAAAAAAATATATATTATAATATATTATAATTAATTTATGTTATATATATATACATATAAGTATAACATAAAATTATTATATATTAATTATTATGTTATTACATTATATAACACTCACATTTTTGTATTATTATACGTTATAGTCAACATAGCCAAAGGGCAATGCATCACTTTATCTAAGATTTAACCAGTAGATTTTCATTTAGAATTCCATAAGTTTAAAGTACAGTATGTTCTCCCATACACTGAAGTCACTGAACTATATTCTTAAAGGGACAGTTCACCCAAAAATTAAGTAATCATATACTCGCCTTCATGTTTTTCCATTCTTAATTGTATGCACATCTTTTTTCTGTGTGGAATGCAAAATAAGATATTTTGAAATGTCTCTATAGTGTTTTTTTTTTCATCCATACAAATTAAAGTTAATGAAGTCCAATGTTTTATTAACATGATATTAAAATATCTTTTTGTTACACAGAAGAAAGAAATGCATACAGGGTTGGAACGAAATGAGGGTGAGAAATGATTTTTGTGTGATCCTTTTCGCACTGATTTTAAACGGGTTTTCCTCTCATTCTCTATAATTTGTTGTAACTTTACACAACTGGAGTCCTACAAACATCTTACCTTTCTTGAATTGCTCCAGCATTGCATCCAGTTTGGTGTCGTTAAAGACACAGTGCAGCGGGTGCTTGTAGAACTGTGTGATGGTTTTTAACGACGTGCAGTCATCTGGATCAACAAAGGCCAGATCTTTGACGAAAAGTATATCGACAATATTAGACCGTTCGTTCTCAAACACAGGAATGCGAGTGTATCCGCTCTGCATTACATCTGACATGGTGTAGAAGTCCAGAATGGCATCCGAGGCCAGCATGAAGCAATCATTGAGAGGGGTCAGCACATCTTCCACCGTTTTGCTCCTGAGTTCCAGAGCTCCCTGGATGATGTTCAGCTCCTCTTTCACCAGGTCATGATATGGGTCGGTAACTCTCAGCATAGCCAGTAACTTCTCACGGGTGTAGAAGTTGCTGATTTCCTGGTGCAGCATATTGTCTAGGAGTTTGCTGATGGGATATGTAATGGGGAAAGTCAGCAGCATCAGCATCTTGGTTAACCATGCGGTCTTGGACGCGATAGCCAGCCCGTGCCTGGACGCAACGGAGTGCGGCAGGATCTCTCCGATGAAGAAGATGAGAAAAGTGCACGCCGCAGTGGAGACGGGCGTTGCTCCGAGGATCTGGCACACCCAGACCACCAGGAAAGTGTTGGTAAGCACGTTGCACAGCACCAAGGTGCACAGGACGTAGTTGCCGTGTTTGCGCACCGATTCGATCTTGTGCGCGTACTTTTGCTCCTTGTCCGTGCCGCTGTTCTGCAGCACTTTGAGCTCCACCGGGTCCAGCGCGAGCATGCTGATCACCAGCCCGCTGAAGAGCGCGGAAAGCGCCAGAAGCAGCACCGACAGTCCCGCCTGCAGCCACCCGTCCGTATGCGGCGGCCGCTCCACCACCGCCAGCCAGAAGTCGCGCGTCCGGTAGTGCTCCCATTTGATCCCGTCAAAGGCGCACATGGAGTAATACTTGATGTTCTCTCCTCTCCGCAGGTCTTTGGCGAGCAGCTCCACCAGGATGGAGTTCTGGCTGGAGGCTGACTTAAAAGATCCGAGGAGTTCTATATCAGAGCTCCTGGCGCTCTCTTCCACGCACAAGTTGCGTTTGGGATGCACCTGCCCCTCTCTGCCCGGCTCCGGTTCTTCTATGAAAGCGATCCACGGCGCGGCTGTGCCGCCGGCGCTGCTGACGGTCCGGTTGAGCCTCTGCGGAGATGCTGCATAGTACACGCGTAACATGAACCGCGTCCCTTCGGTGGCCTTCAGTAGCCCGTCCTGCACGGATAGATCTCCTCCCGTGTCCTCCGGTCGGAAGCCCAGCAGCCCGTGGCTCGGTGTGGGGAGAGCGGAGGCGATCAGGAGGAGCAGGAGGCATGGTCCGGGGATGCGGTGCGGGAGGAGAGCATCCGCAGCATCCGCAGCCATGATGCTGAGTGGGTTGTAGAAGGACATTGGCGAGCAGGATCACGTGGCGATGACACACACCCACGGACACACACATCGACTCTGTTTGCCAAGTCAATGTAACAGCTGTGTCTCATGTAAATAGAATGACACCGCAGTGACGTCATGACGCTTTGCAGGGCTGCGATAATGTAAGGAGCGAGCAGGAAATGTATAGACTACTGTCCAGAAGAACCGGCCAAAACATCCAGCCAGAGATGATGTGATACGATTTCTGTTTATTTTACCATTGTAAACCCAAGAAGTCGGTGGACAGATATGTAAACATAAAGAACTTTCTTAAAAAGGCATTTTTAAATTTAATATTAAATTTAATAATTAAGGTTTAATATAATGTAAAATTGTTTGATAATAAAAGGTATCTCTAAAAGTAATACTTTTACTTGTAATACGTACTCTAAAGTAATACTTATTAAAGTACTCTTTTCTTTTTATATTGACAGACCCTTGGCTGGGCGGTCTCTGGGTCTGTGAAGACCGAAAGCTCTCAAATAGCTTTATTAGTAAACCAGCAACACGAGGTACAATTTTATTGAATCACAAATTTTGCATTTAATAAAAAGAAAAAATTATATTATTATTATTATTATCATCTGTATATTCTTAGTAAATGCCATGCAATATTTGTCCTTATGGTGGGGTAAATACAGGTAACGTAAAGTAACGTATCCTTAAGTCCATCCAAAAAGGCAATAGATGTTCTATTCAAACTCAATGCAAACTCAACTTTTATGTGGAATAAAAGTTAACGAGTCATAACGATTCATCACCACAAGGTGGCACTACATAACAATTTGCCTTGACTTCGATAACTGAATGATGGAAACTTTTAGACAAGTGATTGTTCTATTTGACTAATGAAATAAAATGTAAAGTTGTAATTACGCAAAACACCTTCATAAATAGTGGCATATTTACTACATACATGCACAAGATATGTACAAATGTCTCCTGGTAGTTTTTTTTTCTGCTTCTTCTCTTAAGAGAATGCTTGTACGGTGGCTCTACATATATTCAAAGACGTGAACACAAACACACAAAACCGAAGTAAGACCGTATGTATCAGTTAAGTTTGTCGATATTAAACATCTATAAGGTAATTGTTAGTTAAATCACATTTTATAACACAAACTTCACCTATTTGCATTTCCAGCCTTTTTGGTTCCCAAAAGCAAGAAACTCGTTCTGTGGGGGTTTTTGTCAAATCATTTAGAAAAAAAAAAAACTCCATTCGCCAACAGCAGGGTGAAACAATAAATTGTGGTCTCATAAACACTTACTTTAATCCCATGGGTGTTTGGAGCCAGGCCTCAAGCAGACAGCCAATGGCACAGATGATAGAGAACACCATTCTGAGCAGTTTATGGGTGAGATAAAACTAAGAAAAAGAAGAATTTGGAGATGTTTGGCTGTGTGTGCTAACCACTCTCGTCTGCTCAGCATCACTCGCTTCCACCTCGTAAATCAGAGACAAATATGTGGACCTTTTTTCTTTCTCTCTTTATTGTCCACGGCTCGTAGATATTCAGAGGGACCCGTATGTAAAGCCTTGACCTTGTCGACGGTCTGCAGGGAGGGCTCACAGGACAGTTAGCAGGCTCAGGAAACTTTTAACTAATAAGTTATTGATGGTCCACTTGGATGAAATGTTGCACGTCCTTTAGGAGCTTGTTTGAAACAGTAGGAGTGCCGTGCTCGGATGGTTTCACTAAAAGACTCAACAATGTTTCTATTGTTGTGTGAGGGGGGAAGGGAGAATCACAACACAAATAATATACACATTTTTAAATGAAAAGAATAAAGAAAATTCATATTTATGCAAACATATTATGTAGTTGTTTAGTCTAATGCAGTTTAAGATTACGGGGAATTGTTTTATACTTTCATATAATCCTGTTTAAATTCTGCTGCAAATAAACATTTCATATTCCGACAGGATGAGATCCTTAAGAGTGTACATGTGCTTTAAACCAGGTGAGTGGACATTTTCCTATTATTCTATTAATAACTGAAAATGGCAGTTATTTATTGACCCGTTTTTTTTTTTTTTTTCGTCTGTGAACTTTGACAAATGACCCAACCGAAATATGCATACATAATTGTAACGGTGTTTTATATGGCTAATATAACGCAGTACAACGTAAAGCATTTTGAGCTTTAGTTTGAAATCTTTCTCTCCGCATCTAATTAACATAATCTTATTGTCATCACTTTAATAATTCATAATGTGCGTAATTATTGTCATAACCTGAAACTTTTATACAGAAATTAAATGTTTTTTAAGTGAAGTTGAAAAGTTGTTGTTTTACTACATGCATTCTAAAATAAATAAATTATTATGCTGAAGAAAGAACTATACTTGTATGTATTATTTAGAATATTTGGAACTTTATCCATGTTGTATTTATAGCTAAAAAGGTTTCATAAAAGTTTTAACCTCGCACTTTTATCAGAATGGGAGCAACAGATGCAAAGTCTGAACTACTTTATAGCCTATATATTGTTACAAAACTGTGTATTCCTGAATGTTAACCCTATTTGATATCCCAATAATTTATGAAACGGTGAGTTCCAGTTTAGAAAGCTAAAAATGAACTTCAAAAGATTTCTCGTATACAACTTGATAAATCTTGCCATAAATCTGAGGTTAAAGAGAGGCGCCCTGTCTGGTTTGCTGCCAAGAAACATACTGTAAAAACAGCACAGAGTCTTATTTTCTTTCTGTTTTGTTTTATTCTCATTTATTCTGCAAAAAATGGACTGTCGCAGGACGCGCGGGATGTTAGGCCAAAGTGTCAGTCACAGGAGGAAAAATCACATGTTTCCCGTTATTACACAACAGGTTCGTGAGTGAGGTGAGAGAGCATTATTTTATTATCTATAATGGACTGTGCACGTCTCAGGTTTAATAAGAGCATGACGTATGCCATTCACCAGTTGAAATGACAGCACGTCTCGGCTGGTGTGTCACGCCAAAAGATGCACCCTACTCATAAACCGAATTTTTATAGGCTAAACCATATGTTCAGCATTTTATATTCACATTTCACAGCAAAGCTATGCAGTGCATAAAGCAATGCAAGGACAAAGAACAGCGTCAGATCTGTGTTGCTCTGGAATAATACATTTTTAAAATGCACTATAGCCTACAATTATTTTATCGAAAAGATGAAAAACGAATTCGCGATGGTGTATTTGTAAACGAATATTTCAAAAAGATAAAGCAAGAAATGTTTTTAAACACAAGGACCCGTTAGGAGAACACGAGATGAGTTACGTGGTTAATGATCATTATTATTTCTTTTCGAGTTTCGTGATCTCTATATGCTAAATTGTTTGATTCTTACGAGACCACCGGTCCCGATGTGCATAATTATTTATAATAAACACATTTTTATAAAAAGAGAGGCTGTTATGTCAGCAGGTTATTGATATTTTGTCAGGTGTTTTTCTTACTCGGGGAAAATAATATATTTTCCTCCTATGAATAGGCTACGTAATGATTATTATTTTATACGATAGTTAGGCTACACATAGGCTATTTTATTCTTCAGCATTGTTTATGTGTTTATTATTTTCCACCACGTGATTTTTATCTGATTATATAATGTGATTATATACGTGATTATATAGGTTTTTATCTGTGTAAACTGCCTAAAACAATTCCAGTCCTTTTGAAGAAAACCTCATATGTACACCTCATATAGAATAACGTGTAAATGCAAATCAACATATCAATATATCAAATTGAAAATGGCACGGCGGAGACGAAAAACACAAAATACGTTTTTTTTTTCAGTTGCAAATCTATGCAATGTTCATCTGAACAAAAAAAAACAGTCAGAAAGCTCAACTTTTAATTCTCTTTAAGTGAACGTGTTAAAAATAAGCGGATTCATTCACTGTTTGTAGCCATTCTGGCTCCAAAATAGTCAGTTGCTCGATGATAACGACAACAGGACTGAGTTTTAAAATAAGGTGAACAGCTGATTAATCTACATGTGACCATATGGACCGTCACTCGTCTTTTTAGACGACTAAATCAAAATTACGTACTGCTTTTTTTAGTAATTCATCTTGATAATGTGGGAAAAAGTGTTATAATAGCAGAAAACAAACCTTTAAAAATAAATGTTCCAATTGACTTTATAGATTGACTCCATTGGAGAACCTTTTTAAAATAAAGAAAAAAACTGTTTTATTGTTGTTTAGAAAACAGTCATATGCTGATGTTAAAAACAAATTGATTAACCTATAAATGTAACACCAATAACTTTTAACTCCAAAGAACCATATTCAATCATAAATGGTTTTGGATAAAAAAGAGGATTCTTTGCTGAATCCTGCTGAATTTGTATAAAAAATAGGATTCTTTGCTGAATTACAAAGAACTGAAGAACCACGAGTTTTCTGTTTGCTAATTTTTTTATTTATTATTATTATCTTTTTTTTTTGTTTTTTTGGTGCAGACAGAGCAGTTACGGTTCAGACACCCCACACTCGGAGAAGCTTCTGTTAAATAAGAGTCATCTTACCTTTAAGAGCTGTTGCGTTATAGGGGGCGGTGCAGGGGCAGCAGTGTGATGGAGGCTGGCCCTGGGGCGTGAGTTTACTCCAGCTAACTCCAAAACAGCTGAAGACTGGGGGGCTGAAAGAGACACCAGTGATCCTCGCTCAAGGAGGGGTATAAAAACACTTCAGGTGCTTTTTGATCGGGTTTTATAAGGAGATCTCTGCTGGATCTCCCTCACTGCGCTCCGCCCGGTGCTTGAGGACAGAAGATGCCCAGGCAGTTCCTCTGCCCAGTGTTCGGCTCGTCACTGTGGTTTGCACTGATACTCCAGTCTCTCATTTCCTCCGCCGTTACCTACAGGAGACCAGTGTCCGTTGGGAAGAGACAGAGCTTTCTGGAGAGAACCTTAATTTTACTGGACGTGAATACGCGAAGCCCGGTGAAAGTTTTGAATGACAACTTCCTCTCGTTGCAGTTGGATCCATCTATCATAAAGGATGGCTGGCTGGACTTCTTAAGGTATTGCCGTTTTGCAATTACACCCTACGCCTGACGATGCTTTGATGGTGCTGATGTGTTTGTGTTGATTTAGGAAGACCCTGCTGGAGAAGCCGTCCAATAGGTGTGTTTTAGAACATGGTAGCTGGTTTAAAGCGGGTCCAAACTGGTTAACCATATTGGATTAGCAACATACTAAAGTGGTCAATCTGGATGACCAGCTAGAAACCATCTTCCATGTTTCAAGCACAGCTACCAGGCTTCAACTGGATTTTCCAACAGGAACGCTACTAGACATAATCAGTGAATCTTTCCAATAACATATAACTGCCCAAACACCTAATACTGCTATTTTACTATGTTTTAATCTATCGACCAACGTCTTGAATACACATTTTTTTTTACACAATACCATATTTTTCTAAAGATAGGCTAACACCAAACCCATTTGTTCTTATTAGACGTTTATTTTTCACAGATAAACTTCATGTTTGGTTGCACTTTTTGAAAGAGACAGATTTTCTATGCAGCTTATAATTTTATTTTGTAAAATACCAGTGTAGCCTATCATGTCTATTTACGAACTTTCGGACATTCATTTTACGCGTAAAGTAGAATTCAACATGTTTACGCGCAATGTTTAAAAAAAAAAAAAAAACATCTGTTCAATCCCAGTGAAACAGTGTTGTTGGATGAGCTTCGCCCGTGAGCCCATCTCTCTACTCCACATACGAATATGAATTATATATTAGAGCGCGAAACCTGAATATTCGCGCAGATTTTAATGATTGTGTTAATTTGCACACCAGGGCTTGACCTGGAAGTGAATATGAGTGTTCCAGCCCCCAGAGGAGAAAAGACACAAAACCTTACGGAGAACCGAAATGTAAGTGTCTTTCATAGCCCTGAACAGGTTTCAGTATCGATGTAGCGTAGTGTGTACCATCGATATATTACCAAATAATTATTATTATAGTCAGGATGAGGTGTTGGAAAAAATAATTTAAGAAGTGGCCCACATAAATCTGAACCACAATCTGCTGTCGTGGCATTTGTTAGTTTTCTGTCGTGTACAGTGCAAGTTATCGCAGACTTGTAAAGCAGTCAAAGGAGTTTGTTTGGGTTTCACATTTAAATTGCGTACTTCGTTTCTTTCTGTATAGCTAGCCTATGGCAAAAAACTAGGACTGAATAAAAGCAGAATTTGACTTGTCTGCTTGAACATTTATATCCACAACATTCAATTTCATGTTATTTTTACAATCTGCTATGGTTTGAGAACAGCCGTTCAACAGATTTGATGTGATATTTATCATGTTTAGCTAATGATATGCGCATGCATGCGTTCAAAATAAGGTTCTCATAATGTTAATGCTTATTGTAACAATAATAGGCTACCATTATGTTGAAGTATATATATGTAAATATATTAGTTATTATCGCTATTATTCTGTCGTAAGCTGCACTGCTATTTTTTTCTTTTAAATTGTTAGATTCTAGTTGTTGTAATTTTCCCAAAATAACATGCTAGTCATGCTTGGTCTGATTAAATGTAATTATTCACATTATTAGACGTGACACCAGATGAGCGAATTGTGAGTTTGTGTGCCGCTACATGCTTAAGTTTTCTCTTTCTCCTAAATGTATTTTCTAAAAACCAGTTTCGGCCCACCGACCAAACACAGGCTTCGCCGATTCAGTTTCTGGCAATTTAGCTTGTTTTGCTTTTCACAAAATCATATAAAACAATTCACATAGTATATTTTATTTCACTCCTTTTTAATTCAATTTGATTTTATTCTTCTTTGATTTTATCTGTTGTTTTTTTAAGTTCTCTACGCTCAAAGGCAGAATATTTGCGCAGTTTATAGGCCTAGTTTTATGTGCACCTTTTTACAGCTTCTCTTTTTACGACTGGTACCGTATCATGTCCCATTATTTAGGAAAGCACTAAAAAAAGAAGCTGGTATTTATTTATTTATTTTTTTTTTTTTAGAAAGAAACGAGCGTGTAGCACCACAGGCTGCAGCTCTGTGAGAAATAATCTGCTGTTGATTTCACCACTGACTGCGGCCTAAAACCAATCATACATCACACTAAATCTGATGAACGTCAGTCTGTGAGTTTCCGTAAGAAAGTTATGCACCAATCTAATGGCGACAACTAGGTCGCAAATAAAAAAAGACTGAAGAAAATATCCAAAAAATAAAACAGGAGTTTATAATAATTGATGAGCTTTGAGATATTATTGCCTTGTCCTGCTCTGAAAATGATCCCGTTTTTTATTGTCGGCATTACAGAATCTCTGTGTATATACTATACTATATGTTTGCTGTATGTTATATATGTTGTGTAATATATAATTTGAAAGGATATAGATCCTATACAAACAAGCCTTAAATAAATTAGTCAGTTTATTCAGTTTATTGTCCATCTTCACTCTAATAGTTTAAAATCATAAAGAAAACCTCTCTTTCTGATTTGATGCACTATACAGTGTCTTATCAGGTAATCTAAATAACTTGCTTCATATGGTCACATTTAAACGGACATGTTTTATTAATTTAAAATATGACTAAATTAACTTGACTAGATTATTTCATATGACTGAATCAAAATGACTACTTTAGATTGGACAAGTTAAATTAGGTCCAAACGGCTCCTTAAGGTAACCACCGCTCATTTTTACTTTTCCAGTGCAGCATTGTTGTAGCCCTTGGGTTTCTTTACATCTTTCTGTATCCACAGCTCCAAGCGGTTAGTCACTCTGGCACGGGGACTCTCTCCAGCTTATTTGAGGTTTGGGGGCAAACGGACCGACTTTCTCCAGTTTCATAACCTGAAGAATCTTGCAAAGTTTAGAGGGCCTGGACCAGACTATTACCTCAAAAACTATGAAGATGGTGAGGTCTGATTTGCTTGTTTTCAATTAGGTATTTTGCATGAATTGTTAGGATTGAATGAGAAGTTTTGGATCAGAAACCTTGATGGAAATGTAATTCTATATTCTATATTCTAGAAATACTGTTTGGAATCAAGATATTAAAGCGGTGTCTATGTGGAACAAAAATGTGCATGTACAAACCAAAAATATATCTGAATAAATATTGATGCATTTCATTTGTTTAGTGCATGCCTGTTGAAAAGAAATGGCTTTTTAATTACCCAGACTTTTTTTTCAATAGACATGAAAGAGAAAGAAATACATTTTGAGTATCTAGTAAACATGTCCACAATGCAAACCACATGCATGGTTACATTGCGCTTTTAGTGGTTAGTTTGTCCTCTTGATGGGCAGATACGCACAAAGAACTCCAAAAGCATTCTCGTGGTTTCCATGCAGACATAGTGCGCAGTGACTTCGCTCTGGACAAACAAAAGGGTTGCAAGCTGGCCAGCCACCCAGACATGATGCTGGAACTGCAGCGGGAGAAAGCGGCTCAGATGCAACAGGTCTTGTTGAAAGAACAGCTCTCCAACATCTATAGCGACATCACATTAACAGGTAGGAGATTACAGCAACATGCAGATGCTGAGCTAATACAGTGTATATCATGGTTAGGCTTTGTTTTTTTTGCCTCAGAATTTCACCAAATAGGTTTAAACATACGCTGCTCAGAAAAAAAAAGGTACAAAGCTGTGACTGGGGCAGTAGGCCTAACCTAAGGCACAAAAACTAAAAGGTACATTTTTTTGTTCCTTATTTATCCCTAAAATGGTACAAATGAGTACTTCTTAAAGTACATATTAGTACCTTTTGAAAGTGTATTGCATCCAGTGACATTGTACCTTTTTTCTAAAATTGTAGGTTATTAACAAACTATTGAACAGAGCATATTATTAGTGACAATAATGAAGAAAAGATTTTTGAAGTCAGTAGGAAGGTTTAGTCTTGTAGATGGTGTGTTTACGGCTGTGTTGTTTTGGGTGCTTTCTGTATTTATAGTTTGGTTTTATGTTGTTTAAGAACTATATTGAGATGTTTTGTCTCCAGGATCATAGGTACGCCAACAAATGCAGTGATGTAATCATTGCTGCTTGTTCCAGAAACGCATAGGTTTCAAATGATGAGAGACAGGATGGTCCGGCAAACAATCAGCCAAGCATATGGGTTTATTGATCACTTTCAACAGCTGTGCTTTGCCTGTTTGTATAAATCCAGTGTCCAATTTCAGATTTCATAGTCACACACACAGACAATGTCCCAAATGTTCAGATCATTTTATGGGGGAATAAATGTTTGAAAGGCAGAAATCTCTGAGGACTTGTCAGAGACCTTTGTAGTACTGAAAATGTCAGATCAAGGATTGAATGAAGCTGAATGATATACAATGACATATACAAAAGTAGAAACAACAGCTGACAATGATTTCAGAAATGACACTTTGTAAAAGCACTTGCTGTAGATCTGAGAAGGATAGCAGGGAGGTTTTTGCATGCAATTGGAATCAGGTCAGTAGTATCTTTTCTGTGTGTATTAAAATCACAAAAAAATGTGTTTTGGTTGGATCAGGTGTGATGTTTTGTTTGGATCATGCAGTGATTTTTGTTGCAAAGACACTGTTGTCCATTGAACTCTGATTCAACACTCTACAAAGGGAATTAAGGGATATTTTGGGGTTTTTCTTTGACAGACCAGCTTTTTTTTTTTTTGCGTAAACGCCATTGTTTTGTTATTATATTCATTGCAGTAATCTCAATGTAAACTCAGATCACTATCAGGTACAGTCAGCCGGAGAGAGATTATTTGTTTAAAGCAGATTTAGTGTGGAAAGATTGTACTAAGTCTTATGTCAGGCACTGTGTGAGTTCCAGTGCGGGTCATGCCGCACATTTTCTTATTAATATTGATATATAAGCTCAGATGAGAATTTCCGAACTGCACTTGACATCAAACCTAATTCGTTCTTATGCCAAATTCAGCAAAAAACACTCTTCTAACTTTCACCCTTATTTTCCAAACATCTTTTTACACACATCTGCGTTTGACAGGGCGGCTGTAAGAGGAATTAGGACTAAACACACTTAGCAAAGGAATCTCTCTCTCCGTGGATCTCAGCATGTGTGCTGTAGCAAAAAGCCAGTCGTGTGCATGACTGATTGGTGAGAATGAAGACACCTGGGTGCACGGCACAGACGGGTCTGTTAGCAATCAAGATGCCCCCTGTGCAGTCACTGGCAGGTGGCAGGGGAATTGCAGTGAGATAGCCCTGCCCCATCCATTTCCACTCGGCACAGGTTGGCTTTTCTGAGCTTTTCTCATTAGAGCTATCAGTAATAGGCGTGAAAGCACCCTGCCAGTTAAAACAAACCGTGGTGAGACAATCCTAAGGTCATACTAGCTTTCACCTCTACACTCGCTACAGTTTAGTCCAGTTTAGTTAAAGCAAACCATCTGAGACAAGTCGAGGTCAGGGCACTCAAAGCTCTCAAATTGCTACAGTTCTATGCTGCTTTTATGTTCCATGATGTTGCCTGTTGTTTTAGCTCCTTATTCACTGCGTTTTCAGAATTCAGTTATTGTTATTTTGTTATTATTAAATATTGCTTTATAAAAGATTTGCATTTCCTGTATTTATGTTTGTAAGGCACATTTTTTTAAAACCCTAAAGAAATTAATAACAATAAAAAAGTGTCTAATTAAGTAAGTTTCTTTAACCATACAAAGCCTACTGCATATTACAAATCATAATTGACGCACAAATTTCTAAGGCCTCTAAATTATCATCATGATCAAGACTTGCTCTTTAGCAAGTAACAGGGCTTTTAGTATAATTGTAAAACTGTCCAGCGTCAGGTTGTAGTCTTTTTGCTGTAAAATCTTTACAGATAAGAATAACTTATCCATAAATCATTTTTTAGAAAAAACATGTTAAAATGTATCAAATATGATACATAGTTTTTTTGGGGGGAACTTTTATTTCTACATCTCTCAGTCATTATTGTATTGCATTGCATTATATGTTAAACTGTTCCATTTTTCTGATTATTATTTAATGTGTCAGGTTTTACATGGTTAACTGATCACTGATGGGCTGCCATTCTAAGATCATTTGAATAACCAAATATTATTTGCTTGGCTAACTGCAGATGCAGCATTTGGTATTTTCAGCAAAAAAAAAAAAAAAAAAACACGGTTGCTTTTGCATGATATCAAGTAGCATATCTTCCATTGCAAACAGAAATTACCTTTAAAGTTTTAGGCTTTAGGCTTTAAAGTTTTGCTCTAGGTAAACAAAATGCTCCATTATGACTGTTTTGCTGATTTCATGATACTAAGCAAGTGATTCATTTTCTAAATAGATGCAGGAAAGAAAATACCAATTGCATTTGATTATGCAAATAGCTATAAAAGATGAAATAAAGCATTCAAAAGGGCATTTTATGAATTCAGCAGAAATCTACACATTTATTCATTTTGCAAATATTAGATGGTTACATTAGGATGCATTCTGGTTCCATTTTAAATGGTGAACATTATATAATCTACATAATGAGAGTTTTTATAGTTAACAAAAACATTTAGCAAACAATAACATTGAATATCACAGCTAAGGCTGAAATAACCTACAGTGAAGTGACATGTGGCCAAGTATGGTTACCCATACTCGGAATTAGTGCTCTGCATTTAACCCATCCTAAGTGCACACACACAGCAGTGAACAGACACACACCGTGAACACACACCCGGAGCAGTGGGCAGCCATTTATGCTGCGGCACCCGGGGAGCAGTTGGGGGTTCGGTGCCTTGCTCAAGGGCACCTCAGTCGTGGTATTGAAGGTGGGAGAGAGCGCTGTACATTCACTCCCCCCACCTACAATCCCTGCCGGTACGAGACTCGAACTCGCAACCTTTGGGTTACAAGTCCAACTCTCTAACCATTAGGCCTTAGGGAATACTTAGGGTTGGGTATTTAAAACAAAGCCAAACTAGAATGTTTGTGAAAAATCAATCGCATGCATTATTGAATTGAGTAGTAATGGCCAGTGAAACAGTCACCTTTAAAGACTGAATTGTATGTGCTTATTTGGACATTGTAACCGTACATTTCATCAGCGTGTTAGTTTCCAGTGCTGATGGAGTCAAGGATTCGTGAATATCATAGCATTCATAACCCCACAATAGATGTCTATATCATTCAGTACAAGCAGACATATTAAGAATGATAAATATCCACAGTACACCTCTCTAAATGACTTATGCTCGCTTTGTTCGTATCCCATTCTTGGAAACTACTCTCTTCCACATGCACTGAGTGAAGTGTCAACTGATATGTAGCTAAATGCGTTGAAGGTAAATTCCATTGTGTGCTCAGAGCTCAGCTGTAGAGGGCTTTATAGTTGTCATCAGGGCCGTTTCTAGCCAATTTGACGCCCTAGGCGAAATACCTATTGCCCCTCCCCACAAATTATATATATATATATATATAATTCTTTTCAGACACCAGTTGCTTGTCACATTCAAATTGGTTGTCATAGTAACGACACTAATTTGTGGAGATTCAGTGCATTGAGTTCCACAAATCTGAATGCATTATTTGTAAATTGACTGTTAAGATAAACATTTTGCACAATTTAGTATCTGTAATATCATTGTGTTGCCACTAGATGCCTGCATAGCCCTATGTAACAATCCCTAGTGGCTAAGACATTGCACATAACTTACACATAAATCACACATAAATTAATTTTATTACATTTTGATTTGGATACTATACTACTACATATTGTTTAGATATTATCAATGGCTACTTTTTTGTCATTATCTATTTTTTGTTCAATTTTTTTGTTGTTGTTTCTCGAAACATTGATTTAAAGTGTCAGTTATTGCATTATTATTTCAGTCAAACCTATAAAACCCCTTTGTTACCCCAAACTACATATAAAAGCTTTATCAGTGGCATAAAAGTAACCAATGCAGCTACTTAATCATTTGCTACTCGTTAACGCGTTAACATCCCCTTTAAATAACGTGACGCTCTGCCCTCTATGACGCTGCTCCCATTAAGCGCTGTTGGAAGTGAATGAATTGATTCAGCATTTCGACACCTCCGTAAGGATGCATTTAACTCGACAAAGCGGTCTAATAAAGGATGTATTGATCTCGTGAATTAGCGAATTTTACTATACAAATATTTTTTAATTGGATGTTAAAGTTTATATGGGAATATTACATGACACGCTGATCCTTTAACAATGCATTGGCGCAAAAAACGCACACCTTTTGGACAAATCTGCCACAAATATTTGGACAAATGTGCCACAAAAGTGCCACAAATACTGCCTAAACAAAATACTGATTTTGTGCACTTTATTTACTGTACCAATATTTTAAATTGGCCTTTGAACTTAGCTTTATTGCATGGCAAAAAAAAAGTGTTACCTTGCCAAAGCACTGACAGAGCCCACTGATCTAATGGCGTTGTTGAGCGCTCCAAATGCAAACTTTGCATGCAACAATCAGGCAGCAATTGACAGCACTCTGATCTAGTGGCATACAGGCATCGTCAGATTGACAGTACTCTAGCCCAATAATGTTGGGGGATCCAGTGGGGGCGGCAGTCATATTTCAGGGTGACCGTGCCACTCTTTATCCCAACCCTGCTAAAAGTGCCAGTACGTGCGCTCATTGGCGCCCCTTCAGCTGGTGGCGCCCTAGGCGACCGCCTAGCTCGCCTATGACTAGAAACGGCCCTGGTTGTCATCGTGTGATTCTTAGCGTGTCTGAGGTCATGGTGCACTTTAGATCCGTGAACTGGTTTGCCAGACTCTCAGGAGAGCAGCATTCATCATAAATAACTGTCCCTTTAAATCGCATGAATTTTTTTGCTTTCGCTTTCTGCTCAAATCATTTCTCCAACGTCCACTTACAGACATGAGGGAGTCTGTCTGGGCGATGCTAGCATGTTTGCAGCATAGCTATATTCAAAGCTATTTCCTGCCCGTTTGCTCAAAGACAAATGACAGGAAGTTGTCCAGTGAGGGCAGTTTGAGTATTAGCTAGCTGACGGTTAGCCTTTAGCCTCTCATTTTCGTTGACAGCAGTAACTACTTGAGTCCTCAAATAGTCATTAAAAGTAAGGAAATGTCATGAAAATGGGCTAGAGGTGGGGAAACCTCCAGTAATCATTCCGCATACAATAAACGCTTAGATTTGAACAAAAATGAGGAGTGGCTTTGACCAGATGCAGTCTGAAGTGAGATGGTGCCATTTCACAACACTGCGTCATTTGTTTTCCCTCCACAAGTTTGGGTAACATGCCCATGTTACTCAGAATTGCTTTTTGGCTCGTTGAGCCCAAGTTTTTGTCCAGTTGAAAACGTTTGCTCCATAGTTGGGCGGTTATTTCATTGAAACGATTGCTGGAGTATTTTGATGAATACCGCATGGCAGAATTTAATTTGCCAGTCATCGAATAGTCTTCCTGTCCTCTTCTCTCTTCTTGTGCTCAAAGTGACACAAAGACTTTTTCCTCCTCCCCCAGCAGCAGTGAAAACACACGTGTGCACTCAACACAAACACAGTGAGTGTACGTAGAATAGTGTGCTAATGATAGATCTGAGGCTCTGACAGATGTTTCTGCCTGTGAAGGAAAACATGATTTTTTTTTTCTATATCTGAGACATTAAGCAGAGACTTACACACAATGCTCAATATTCCCCAGAAGAGTTAAGAGCTGAATATATCTGTAGGCCATACAAATAGCACTCGTGAAGCACAGAGACACTTGATTCACAATTAGATCGATGAATTTGTTTCTTCATCAGAACAGATTTGGAGAAATTACATCACTTGCTCACCACTGGATCCTCTGCAGTGAATGGGTGCCGTCAGAATGAGAATCCAAACAGATAAAAACATCACAATAATCCACAAGTAATCCATGCGATTTACGTCAGTCAATTAACATATGAAATGTGAAAAGCTGTTTGTAAGAAACAAATCCATCATTCAGGAATTTTAACTTCTAACAGTTCATAATCTATAATAATGCTTTCTCCAGTGAAAAAGTCCATCTCCTGTTGTCCTCTCACATCAAAATCCACCGACACATTTGTTTAGAACTGTTTTGGTCTGTTTTTCTTGTAAACAGAGCTTGATCTGAGCATATTTCTCTCCTGATTCAGACGAGACTACATTTTCACTGGAGAATTATGGATAGAGGACTCGTATTTTAGCCAGAGGCAACAATTTGAAGTTAAAAACGTCTTGATGGATTTGTTTATTACAAACACACAGCTTTTCACTTCACGGTAATTGATGGACTGGAGCCGTGTGGATTACTTGTGGATTGTTTAGATGTTTTTATAAGCTGTTTAGACTCTCATTCTGACGGCACCCATTCACTGCAGAGGATCTATGGACGAGCAAGTGATGTAATGCTAAATATCTCCAAATCTGTTCTGATGAAGAAACAAACTCAGCTAAGATGGCCTGAGGGTGAGTAAAGTTTCAGCAATTTTTACTTTTTTTGGGTGAACTATTCCAAAAAATTAAATTCCATAAAACTATATATTATTTAATAAACCATATGATTATTTAAATGAACTAAAATCTCTTGCAGTTGCTAGCAATAGCACAAGCACACATGCATGCGCATGTGCTAATTAGCAAAGATTCCATCACTGCTCTTAAGTGTCCACAGCCATTGCTTTTTAAGTAAAGCAACATATCGTTTTCCATCTCGGATTTTTTTCACTGAGCTTGTTATGTTTTATGGAATTTCTTTCTCCTCCCAAAGAATTGGTGATTACTTTTTGGAGCAGCCTTCAAGTCTGTTTAAGCATTAAAGTTGCTATAAAATAAATTAAGTAATAACAATTAATAATTGTTATTATTTAGCATTATTATTTTTTACAACCATAGAGAGAGAGAAAGAGATGTAGGGAGAGAGAGAGAGAGATATTGGCAAATATGACACGAACATTTACAATCTCAGTGTGTGGCATGAGTGAACAGAACTGTACATAAATTAGACACTAATACGTATTACAGACTCTTCTGAATGTTTCCACGTTGGCCATTACTCAAGGACTTCTAAATGACCATAAAACAACAACTGAACTGGAAAAATAAAATGTGCCACAACAGAAGGTTATGAAGACAGAGTGAGCTCTAGACATCTCGTAAATGTAACAAGAAACTGTCAGCCTGCATGACTCAGACTGTGCTATATATTGCTGTTCAATTTGCCAAATGAAGTGATTAAACTAGCCTTTAAATCAATTTGCAAGTAGAAACAGATAATAGCAGCATATTTACAATTTTCAAAATAATGAAAATAAACTGTGACCAAATGTTAAGAGAAAACAGATGTTTACAATGCTTGGAAGGAGTCGAAATTCCCTGCTGGGTACACAAACTCAGTCTAATAATGATGTTAGCGTCAAAATTATCCAATGTGTTTAAAATGGAGTTTCAGATCTTAAATGTCTTGAAAATGAATTACACTTAAAAAAATATCATATGGTTCAGTGTGGATCATTTAATTGCAACCAACCAGTGTTTTTGAAGTGAATGAAGATGTTTTTTGTAGATTTTACAAACTAGAATCACAGAAGCGATGCTAATAATTCTGTTATTGTTTGTCAATTAAGATAGTATCTTTATAATACTGTGGTGAAGAATTGCTGAGATGTTGGTGATCAAAGTGCTATATTTAATTTGACCATACATAAAGTAATGCACATGTATGATACTTTACTGTTGCCACGTTACTTTTGGAAGCATAAAAAGCATAACCTCGGGAGCTACTGTGATCACCAACATGGCTGGAGAATATCATTTTATTCAAAGTCTGTTTTCTGAAATATAAGGTGGGCCAAGAGATTTTGTTTTAGTTTTCTTGTGGAGATAATATTTCTACAGTTGTAGCCAAATTCTGAGCCAGGATTTTGTGGGAACTGGATGGGCCACATTTTACACTTTTGCATCCAGCAGTTCCCTTTAGTATCAAAATCTAGGAAATTAAAGATGACATGATACATTAATCTACGTCTCTTTAGTGGTTTACCAAATCACACATATTGGAGTTATTTGCCTGGCCTTACCGTGCAACACAAAATACCAAATAATAATCCAAGATCATCCCAACAAAGGAGTTCCCATTCCTGTGGTTGTTATTAAGCCATAAGCTTTTAGTCTGTGAAGTTTCCTTTTCATTTGATAAATGAGTCATCAGTCATGCACTCATAGTGCATGAGAACTGCACTTCAGCAGCTGCAGGTAGTTTAATACCACCCCTTCATAAACAAATATTAAACCGCTGCGATTCCCGAAGACATCTGCGTTGTTACCACATACGTTTCAAGTACTGACATGACTAAAACCTTTATTAAAAATCAATAAAGAGTGTAATTGCATGAAATACTTTAACGAAATCACCATAGCAATCGCAAAATCTCAATGGGCTTCATTCATGAAACACGAGCAGAGCAAATTTCTGTGCAAATCGCTTGCAAAAACCATTGCAACGCAAATTGCTGCATTTAATTCAATTGGATTTCTGAATGTTTTACATAGAGATTCGTTCTGCATGTGTTTCATGACTGAGACCAAAAGGATTTCTCACTGCATACTAAAATGCACATAATTTTGTTCTTACACAGAGATTTAAATATTTTTTTATATTATTTAATCTTTGCCAATTCTACACATCCAGAAAGTATTTTTCGGACCTTGAGCTAAAATAGAATTGAATATTAAATAAATCTCTGTGTAAGAACAAAAATAAGTGCGTTTTAGTGTGTACTTTACCTATTTAACAACCAGTCTTCTGTTCGCATTCAATTCCACGTTCAAAGCATACGTCCTTCATTACTTACAGACTTGTAGCATTTCCCTAATTAAGCTGTCAGTGGATATTCACAAGCTTTGCCTCAGAGCACGATTATATTCACAGTTTTTTAAGGAATTAGCACTGTTGGACATTTTGTTAATAGTTGACATCACAAAGACTGAAGGAAGTGATTGTTGTGGCAGCTTGGCATTATGTGAGGTGAAGTCTGGTTATATATTGCTGTGGTGATTTCACCTGGCAGCTTCAGTACTCTCAGCCTGGTTGGACGTTGATTTAACTAGTTTTAATGTTCCAAGGACCATCTGGCTTCACCACAAGTTCACCCTACATGTTGAACTTTCTCTAGGAGAATTGCATATGCGTTGAAGTCAGGGCTGTGTGCAATTCTGAATTCTGAAGACATTGAGAGAGCATTTTAAATTTAAGTTCAATTACTGAGATTGAAGAATTGAACTGAGATTGTAATATGAATTGAAATATAAAGAATGGTTTTCAGCATGAATTGTGCTTTAAACAAGTTGCGATATACTCAGCATATTGCGTATTTCCATATTTGCATATTTGCACAGTGACACAACATATTATTATTTTTATTTAGGCCGAACATCTATTGTAAAATTATTAAATACTTTAATATTTAACATAAAACTAATCATAATAAAAAAAAACATTAAAAATGTAAAAAATATACAAACTATCAGACCAATTAAAAAAAAATAACATATGTTATTCAACATTAACTTAAAAAAAAAATAATAATAATAATAAAACTGTTCTGTTAAATAAAAAGTATAAAATACAACAGGATTCTTAATTGTGTGATATTGCTTAATTATAAAGAAATCTGAAAACAATGTGGTGTATATTTTTGGATACTGTATGGCAACATTTTAATGTTTTGACACTCAGTATTGAACTTAGTTTAGAGATATATTTCTAATCAGACAATATGTGTTTTACATAAACAATATGTAGAACACATACATATAGAAACAAAATTATTGATATTTATTGGCATAATTAGTCAAAATGTAGGATTTATTAGCAGTGGAATTGTTTTGTTGCAAAACATACCGTAAATGCTTTTTATAAATGGAGTATTGAAACTCCTTTGCGTGACATTGTTGAATTTCTTCCTGTTTGGCATCAAGTTCCAATTCATGAATAGAAAGAGAGACAAAATTTTGTAAACTCTCAATTCTGCCCAACCTTGATTGAAAAGTATATGCTGTTTAGCTCACTGAAATGAGAAAATATGAATTCCTAATATTTTACACACTGTCAATGAGTTTATTCATTTGTTGCATTCCTTTAATTTTGATATTGCATTTCAGAATAACACAGGATGGTATTCTGCTTAAAGATCTCATCCAATACAGGTCATAGTGCAGGAAAGTAAATGTATGTCAGTCTGCTATTTTCATATTCTGGCTGATCACAGGCTGCTGGCTCTGTCCTCGTCACAGTCACGTGTGGTTCTGTGATATTTCAGATGCAGGAGAGATTTGTGGCTCATGAAGGTCTCATCTGATTTGTGTTCTCACGCCAACGTGTATCAGGTTACTCTTTTTCTTCTAGAGTATTTTTTAATAGCACAGCTGCTGAACTCTTCCCTGGACTGTTTAGACTGAACAGAGACCCCAAGCTCAGTGGGTCTGCTGCAGAAATTTATTAAAACTGCCCAAAGATATGTGAATTATGTGAGGAGCTGGCTAGATTTAGATGTTACCAGCTGTGAAGAGGGTATTATTCATTTTTATGTTCTTTGTCAGTAGTTGTTCTGCTCCTGCAATACCGGTCAGGGATCTTTAATCATTCAGATGCTTCTCGCTGAGGTCATTTTGATTATAATTCTCACAAACCACAACTATGGTTTGGCAGCGAGGACATCACACATGAGCAGGGCCGCCCAAGCCTTTATGGGGCCCTAAGCAGAATTTTATTTGGGGGCCCCTCGGTGCCGACAATACGACTGATTATTGTCAATGCTTGATTTTTCACACAGTATAAATCTAACACACCCATTATCAATTGTATTTGTTGTAGCTGTGTTGATTACATCATGCCAATGTCTGCCTGGCATGTTTTTACCCTTCTATGATTTTTAATTGGAACAGTAGCAAACCCACAAGGTGTTAATTTGCACTTTAACATTCAAAGTCTTACAGTACTAAGTGGCATACTTAATGTGGTGTACTGAAAAGTAGCTAAATAAACCAGCAGACCAATATCCAATATCATTATGCCTCAATTAGCTAGTTATAGCAACGACCCCAAAGATAGCCCAGTGTAAATAATGTTTGATGTAGACATGTGGGGGCGTGTTAAAATGAGCCGTTTTAGGAGGGCGTGGTTGACTCTTAACTTTTATAAAGAATATCTCTTTGGATTTGAGACTTTAGTCTTTGCAACTTTATAGATCTTCTTTATGCACCAAGAGCTTGTAACACTTCAAAGAGAAAGGAAAAATTTAAATCGCACCATATGACCCCTTTAACAATACAAAGGGCACATTGCCCCCTCAGATCTGATTGTGCCCCCCAGGTTTATTTTATTTTTGTTCCCATTAAATACACATTGTGTTGGTAACTATAAAGTTTACTCTGCTCTTCTCCCAGTTCACTGGCCACTTATATATTTCGGGAGAAATGGGTGAATTGCGTGATATTAATCTGACACATCGCGATCGGACCGAGGGGGACCCCCACCAACCCCCCGGAACATGAATGGACAGAGGGGGGCCCCGCTCCCTACCTCGCACTGGGCCCCGCGTCAGCTAAGGACGGCCCTGTACATATATATAAATTAAGTCAAGTTTAGTCACCTTTATTTGTATAGTGCTTTATACAATACAGATTGTGTCAAAACAGCTTTACAGTAGAAAACAGGAAAATAGTTTGTCAATAATGCAAGAGGACAATAACAAACAGTCATTTTTCAAGTTAAAGTCAGTTAATTGATGATTCAGTGACGACATCATCCAGTTCAGCTCTAGTGTCTGTGCAATCAGTCAAGTGTCCCCAACTAAGCAAGCCAAAGGCGACTGTGGCATGAAACCAAAACTCCATATAATTGCCATTGTCCACTGATATAATATATCACAAAAATAAAAATACAATAAATCAAGCTGTCATTTCATGTACTCTTGGGGGCCGCCTGGTGGCCATGGGGGCCCTAAGCAGCCGCTTAGGTCACTTATGCCATGGACCGGCTCTGCACATGAGCAAAACTCCAAACCGTTACTAAAATACAAGTCCTCTATCCATATTATTGCTTTTTCCAGTCGGAATCAGGGAAGAAATATGCACAGATCAGGCACCTTTTACAAGCAAAAACAGTCCAAAACACTTATAATAAAATATGTCAGTGGATTTTGATGTGAGAGGACAACTCCTTTCTGCTTGCCATTATTAAGTAACACAACTCTGAGTAGGTTTGATGTCAACTTCTGTAAAACCAGTGATTAAAGTACATAAAGCTTTGCTTATATAACACCTTTTAAAAGTAATGTTTACAAAACGCTTTACAGAAGAAGTGCAATGTGACTGTGTGTCTTTTGGTAGTTGTGTCAGCCAATCAGATTGGAATTGTTTTTTTTTGACTAGATTTTGCCATATTTTTGTTTGCCATGTAGATTAGTGAGTGGACTGTAGGTGTGGCATCTGAGACTGAGATCACGCTTAACACTAGTGGGCCAAGGCCAAATGAGGTCATTGCACAATTCCTAGATATTACCATTGATAAGAACGATAGGAAGGTGTCCGTCCAAAAACCTTTTCCAAAGTTTTGCTCTTTGACACTGTTTATAGTTTCTCAGAGAGTGTGATGCCAAGCGTATGTTTGGAAATCTAGGATCTACTGTGCAGAACAGCCAAAAATGCTTTCATTTCTGTTTTTTTTCCCCATGAAAAGTCTCGTCGTTAGATGACAAATAATGTTGTATACATTTTATGCAACGTTGAAAAGTGGATTCTATTTTTAGTTGAAAGAGAAAGAAGAAAGAAATTAAATTCATTTGCAGTCTCCAATTTCTCCCATTCCTGCCCAGCTATTTGTTTATTTGTAAATCCAGAGAATTTGCCAGAAGCCTGAATATTGACATGTGGAATGCAGAACTATTGCTGCTCAGACTAACCATACAAACTCAATTGTGCATTCGTGTGTGCGTGTGTTAAGGAGAGTGTTTGTTAGGGTAGAGGGTGTTACCAAAAGCACTAAAGATTTGGAATAAACGCTCTTTCTGAACAGCATGTACAATATTTTTTATATCATATTATGACTAAAGCATCAATTCAAATTACTAGAAAAAAAAAAATCCCAAACACTTTATGGCATTTCCCCCCAGTATATTGCAGTGAATTTTAAGATGTTTTGGCAAGGGAATAGTTAAAAAAAATTCTTTAAGAAGGACCTTTAATATGAAAAGCATTATTTGAAAGGGATAGTTGCCCAAAAATGACAATGTCATAATTTACTCATCTTCATGTCATTTCAAAGCTTTCTTCCATTGAACACAAAAACAGTTAATAAGCTGAATGCCCAGGCAACAATTTTCCATATAAAGAAAGTGAATGGTGACCACAACTGTCATTTTATGGAAAACTTAGCTTGGAAATTCTGCAGAAAATCTTCTTTGCTATAACACAGAATAAAGAAAGTCCTACAGGGTTTGAACAGCACAAAGGTGAGTAAGTTACAAAACAGAATTTTCATTTTTGTGTGAACAATCATTTAAATACTGGAGCAAAGTAACCCATGAAACCCCTTCTGCGGCCTGAAACTAGAACCTTTGGGTTAGCGGCCCAGATCTTTCAGCACATTTGCAGATTTGTGATTGGTTGGTCTGTTATCTGTTTCCTCTCAGGGTGCTCGATTAGAAAGCTGAAATCTATCAAGCTTTGAATTGAATTCAACTGAACGGATGAAACAAAAATATGTGGATAAATGTCAGCACTGCAACAACAGTGCTAAGACCTCAGTGAGTTTTGATGAAACCGCGTGTGAAGAAAGCCGTATTCTGTAAGGAATTTTATAAGTCCATAAACATGTAATGAAATTTGCTCTGGTCTAGGGAACATGGGTAGGAAAAGTAATATTGAGTTTTCCGAGGCAGACTGTAGTGCTTTAAAACAGCCTTCAGTCAGGAGGGGCTAACCAGAACCCCTCTGCTTTATTTTGTTCACTTTAAACTTGAGTGATAAGACCTGACGGCTCTAAGCAAAGGCAGATGTAGAGTGCCGTTGACTGGGCATGGCATAAGGCCAACAGAGCACCTCTACTGTGCTGGTGCCCCATAGCCGCTTAGAGTGCTAAACATTTTAATAATGGTAACATCAGCGTCACCAATGTGATCCCATTGCTCTTTGGAGGTATTATATATAAAGTGTGATTCTAGATTCTAAAAAAAATAATGCTTGGATAGACAGTGTTACATGCAATATTAAGATATGGACAGCTTTTAAAATGGAAACACTAGGAGCTTGCAGTCAGAGATGTGACCCTGGACCACAAAACCAGTTTTAAGTCGCTTGGGTATATTTTCAGCAATAGCCAAAAAAACATTGTATGGGTCAAAATTATCAATTTTTCTTTTATGCCAAAAATCATTAGAATGTTAAGTAAAGATCATGTTCCATGAAGATATTTTGTAAATTTCCTACCATAAATATATCAAAACTTAATTTTTGATTAGTAAAATGCATTGCTTAGAACTTCATTTGGACAACTTTAAAGGCGATTTTCTCAGTATTTAGATTTTTTTGCACCCTCAGATTCCAGATTTTCAAATAGTTGTATCTTGGCCAAATATTGTCCTATCCTAACAAACCACACATCAATGGAACGCTTATTTATTCAGCTTTCAGTTGATGTATAACTCTCAGTTTCAAAAAATTGACCCTTATGGCTGGTTTTGTGGTCCAGGGTCACAAATGTTGATTAATTATTTCAGGTTTGTAGGTTACTGAATGCACAGGATTTTATATTTTAAAAGATTTTACATTCATGCATTTGGCAGATGATTTGATCTAAAGTGACTTACCTTGCAATCAAGGTACACATTTACATTTTAGCAGTTCTCGCTTTCCCTGGGAATTGAACCCATGACTTTGCTGTTGCTCGCGCCATTCTCTACTGTTTGAGCTGAACGAATATTTTATTATTTAAAATGAAGTATTTTAAATATTTAGTGCATATTATCGCATAGTGCAATCTGAGTATTAAACATGGTCCGACACACTCTCCTGACAACTTGTAAAAGTTTTACGTTTTGGCGAATCGGTATCTAATTTGTATACATTTGTAAAGTCTCATTTGTATGGTTTCATACAATCTGCTTATGTCCCACTGACAATTAGGTTTAGAGGTGGATCTTAGTGCTATTTTTCTAAAAATCATACGTTTCCGTATTTATCACATTGTACGCATTCATAAAAAATCACCACCTCATAAAATAGTTACATTTTTAATGAGATCCGGTTGACTTGGTATCTGTCCAAATATGTATGTACACTGTGAATAAAATTTTTTTTTTTTTTAATTGTAAATAAAACAAAGGTGATTGGAGTATGTTTTACATGTAATTACGGTTTCGTTTTTTTTTTTTACTTCAAAATTTAATGCTAAATTTAATGTTACTTGCTGTTTCTTTGTAATTAAATGTGAAATTTGCTAGCAATTTCTGAGTGAAAATTGTTTCTACGGCTTTTTTTTCAGTGTAGGTATGCATACAAATATGAATTGGATCCCCTTGGTATTGCATAATGTTTTTAAATATAAAGAGTGAGACAAGTCGTACAGGTCTGTGTGAACAAGTTGTGAAATTGCTTTGCTTCTAGGTTGTTTTTGTCATCACAATATTTTTGCGCAAACCATTTTTTAGGATTCTTTGATAAATATAAAAATCAAAAGAACTGCTTTTATTTGAAAAAAAATTTTTTTGTAACAATGTGCAACTCTTCACTGTCACTTTCCATCAATTTCCTGCATCCATGCTAAATAAAAGTTTTTATTTATTTGAAAATAAATACTGTATCTCAATATTTATGTATTTGCCAAATGTCTTAAAAAATTAATTGAACTATATTCAATTATTACTTTTCAATTATAGAACCATTTCAGCCAAACAGCCCTTGTAGCCAATAGATTCCGAATGTTTAATGCAAGAAATAAAATAAAAAAATTTTTTATGAACTCAAGGACTATTAGGGAGAACAGAAACAGGTGTGGAGCTAATTAATCAAAAACCATGGAAACTAACTAGGCAGGAATAATGGAACCACAGAAAACAAAAACAAAACTGACCATAAACGTGACAGTCACTTATTGTTACTTAAAGCATATTTCAAATTAATTTTTAAATTAGAGTTTTGAACCGATTCCCTTGAAATAGATTTAGCTTGATCTTATTCACTAAAATATAGTTATACTGCAAAATATTATTACAAGGGGAAGTCGTGGCCTAATGGTTAGAGAGTCGGACTCGTAACCCAAAGGTTGTGGGTTCGAGTCTCGTACCGGCAGGGATTGTAGGTGGGGGGAGTGAATGTACAGCGCTCTCTCCCACCTTCAATACCACGACTGAGGTGTCCTTGAGCAAGGCACCGAGCCCCCAACTGCTCCCTGGGCAACACAGCAAAAATTGTGTGTTCACTGCTGTGTGTGTGCACTTAGGATGGGATAAATGCAGAGCACTAATTCCAAGTATGGGTCACCATACTTGGCCACATGTCATGTCACTTTCACCTTAACTTTCTTAGTATTCCTCAATCTATTAATTATAAACCATATAACAAGAAAAAAATGGTAAAATATAAAAGAATGCCAGTTTTCTGATTAATTTTTTGTAAAAAGTGTATAGGGTCGCTAGAGACCCGAG
>NW_015656019.1:924432-930550 GCF_001515625.1 Sinocyclocheilus rhinocerous | reverse complement strand
TGTACTCACTATATCACCATTTTCAACTACTGCATTTGACTAACCTTTTTGATTTCAAATGGCACATAACAAAACAAACTGTCACTTTTCATTTATCTATCTAGACTAGAAACTGAATTTGACCTTATGCTGACAGTGAAACGTCTGGCAACATAAAACTAACCTTTGGCTCTCAGTGTCTGTGAGGGGAAGTAAACACATCTTCATATACCATGCAAACAATCCTCCCCATCTTTTTTGGCATTGAAGATTTGATTGAAATTATATGTTCTTGAACGGTTCAGTATTTAATCACAAAGAGCATTTGTTCTGAGACCAGAGAGCTGTTTTAAATTATTTCTTGCCATTTAGGGAATTTTGCATAGTACGTAGTATCCTTCACGCTTCATGTATCGGGTTAGTGCCGTCTGCTCATCTTCTTTCAGCCTCAGATGGTTTTATTTGGAGAGGACCAGCCAGGCTAACCAGACAGATGTTTTTTTTCCCTCAAATCTATACGCTCCACATTATTACAAGTGCTTACGTTCCAAGACGATGATTTACTGCCAAAAGACGATTCATGAAACATCCTGTCACTTAGAGCTGAAAAACACAAACAAGCATGTCACAGGGGTTCCTTTTTTGTAAGAGTGACTTGCGTGTAAATGAAACTATTCCTGTAGCTCCGATAGAGCTGAAAGACGAAGGCCGGTGTGTATTTTGTGATCTGTATGTTTTCTGTGAGGAAAACATACAGGCTGCACTGATTCTGTTGTCTGAGGAAGGAAATCCTTTGAAGAGGTGCTGTAAAACAGCTCAAGGGTGCCTCACCCTTCTTATCTGTGCTGTCTCTTTAAAGTGATCATTACAGTGTAATTACGGCATTAGTGGGTAAATAGGATCATTTCGGCAGGTAGCCATTTAGCCTCCTTGTTAGTGCGTCCGCCTCCCATGCCGGAGACCTGGGTTCCGACCCACTCGGAGCGAGAATGAGGTGTGGTGGAGAGGACCCGGGAGAGAGGGGTTACATATATATATACAGTGGGTACGGAAAGTATTCAGACCCCCTTAAATTTTATATATATATATATATATATATATATATACGTGTGTGTGTGTGTGTAAGTATGTACGTAAGACTTTTATTGATCAAAAGTGAGAGTTAAAATGTTTATAATGTGTAATATTTCTATTTCAAATAAATGCTGTTCTTTTCTCATCAAAAAACAATTATCACGATTTCCACAAAAAAATATGAAGCAGCACAACTGTTTTCTACATTGATAATAATCTGAAATTATAGTTGAGCACAAAATCAGCATAATAGAAGGATTTCTGAAGGATCATGCGACACTGAAGACTGGAATAATGACTGCTGAAAATTCAGCTTTACAGTCAAAGGAATAAATTAATTTTGAATTTGTATAGTATGTTAATAATGTTCCACAATATTACTGTTTTTACTATGTTGTTGATCAAATAAATGCAGCATTGGTGAGATTTTTTTTTTTCAAAAATGTTTTCAAATCTCACCAACCCTAAAGTATGCGGTATATATGACTTTAAGTTCATAAGTGCAAACTTTCCAGAAGGTCTTGAAGGCAGTAAAAGTAGTTCACATCCGAGAAAAAAAAACTCACTGTGAAAGATTCAAATTGGAAGACAAGATATTTACTTTTTTAGGTTTCGGCTTATGATTCTTATCGCAGGTCTGATTTCATGTCACAATAATGCATTTCAACACTAATACTTGAAGGACATGTTTAGAAACTCTTGGTACAGTCTCTCGGTCAACTTTGCCCCCACAAGTGTTTTTGGTTTGAATTTGGATCTTATATAAGACATTTTAAAGCGGTTGATGTAATTTGGCACACACACTCGTCTTTGAATTCATCAAATGCAGCTCCAATCAGTCCTGCGCCCAGGACTGTTAACTAGCAGGAAATCAAAGTCCAGCGCGGCAGTTTTGCACTGCCCGAACCATGTGCTTGTGCATGAGGCAGCCTCACGGGGGAGATTAATTAGTGTACACAAATGTGTGTGGATGTTTATACACCAGAGTGTGTTCTGAGATGTTAACATATCAGTCAGCTCTTGCTTTCCTTCACTGCCAACCACATGGCCAGACACATGTACACACACACGCACAGACATGTATATACTCACGCATGTATGTATGCATATGCACACAAACAGAGCCATGCGAAATAAAGTGGCCTTCTGTGCGCAAGTTACATACGTATTGATGCATAATAAGAACGGAGCGACCGAAAATAAAGACATAAAGCACATAGATAACTACATACGCAGTCCAAGCTTGCCATATTGAATTAAAAACAGGTGTCTTCATAGTTTGCATTCTTCTCAAACACAAAAGTGGTTTGACCTGAGCGGTTTTGAGTGTGTATCGAGCCCTATCAAACCAGGGTCTCGGTGTAATTCTGTATTTATAAACAGGAGTGCACTTGGGTTTGTGTGACACGTACCGTGTGCTACAGACTACCACAGGCATAGCCCAACTATTGAAACCATATTTTCACCCCTTTTCCTAGCACTTATTTTGAAGGGAAGCCTGTCGTACATCACAGGAACACTTTTTATGGGGGTCTCTGAAATGCCTCAAACAGATCCCTCCTAAAACTGATGTGCGGTGGGATTGAGTCTTGCTCCTAAGTGTTGGAATAACAGCAAGCTTGTGTGGTTGAAAAATTGAACGGAACGTGAGTTCAGAAGCCATTCATTACAATTTAACAGGATATTACTTGTTGTTTAACGTTTTAGTTGCTTAGAAGGTCACTGTTGTAATGGTTTAAAAGTGTGTGCCTATGAAAATGAGCTCTAAGTAATGCACATAGTGATGTGGTGTTTTCTTTTGCTCAAAATGAGCATTGATGGAGGGTCAGGATAGTATCCGTCCTCTTCAGAAACCGAGGATTTGTCCGGCATCCGTAGTTATTAGTCATAATTAGCCATGGTTGGCTATTGAACAATTAAACTCGAAATTGCTTTAAAAAGAGCTGGGAATTAAAATAAGCTGAATAATAGCATTAACTTCCAATGACTGGAAAGCTCTCTCACAGTTTAGCAACACAGAGAGCTTAACATGTCACGTGAAACCAATGATAACAAATGTTTTACTCTGTATGAAGTAGGGGTTGAACGACTTCTGATTTTTTAAAGTCGAATTTTATGTGATGAAAGTTGAGTCGAAGTCGACTAGTCGCTGATGACGTCATTAATGAACAAATAAGTCTGGAGCTGTGACAAACACCTTGTGCACAGCTATGGCATATGACACAGCGCTGCCCACATGGCTGTTGCTCATATAACAGCTTTTTTATCAGTTCTTTCGTCTTTGGGTCGTTATATTTCTCACAGATTTCTGCTCGTTCTAAATCAGATACAGATAAAGTAGCACAGTAAAGATTACATTCATATGAATGCATTAGTGAGAGCGATTTCGTGTGTGAATTAATTCTACCTGGCAGTGTCTCTCTACTAGTGAAGCTGTGGGATTTAGTTATTAAGAAATATATGCTTGAACTTTTCAGTTTCTAAGCTATTTTATTGAGAAATCACAGAACAGTGTTGACAATACATTTCCGCGCTGAATGATTCTGTGTGCGCGCGATGTGTGCGTGATGTACGAGCTACTGTAACAAAATCTGTTTTTGTTAAATCATAGTCTATATGACTATGCCGTTCCGCGCCGTATGGCGCGCTGTGAGGATAATTACAATTTAGGCTATTAGTTTAGGCTACTCCTCATTGAGAATGTTTTTTTAAAGTTTTTTTTAAACAGGTCTATTAATTTATACAATTGAATTATAGGCCTATAATTAAAATTATTAACACTGCAGTCATCAATGAAAATTAAGAGCAGCTTTATTTCCTGCACAGATTTTCAAAAACAACCTGTTTAACGCGAAATAGTTTCTTCTCATGAGTTTCACTATACGGGCCACAAGAGAAATATTAAGGGAATAATTTAAGACAGTTATATACCATCATCAGCCTATATTGAAGTAATTTTGTCTCTTGTTGTCTCAGAGAATATGCGCCGTTAATGCAGCGTTAGAAAGCTCCGTCAGTTTTTTTACTTTCACTTTCTCTATAGTGAATTTACTGACGTTCACCGGCATAACTCTTGCGCACAGTTTGCGCGTTGCTTGCTTGTGTTGCTTGACCCCGCCCCCATAATATCAATCGTTTATAGGCCACATATTAGGCATTTTTTTAATGTTTATTTTTCAATGTTAATGAAAGTGACACCAAAAATAAGGGAACATCATTAGGAAATCCTTGTTTCCTAATGAAGTTTCTGATGAGCCCCGTCAAGCCCCGCCCTAGCGCCGCCACTGATTAGCCTAATTCGTTTTGGCTTGTTTAGCAACTTATATTTTTCATTCTTGTTTTCTTCTGAAACCGTTCAAATTTGCCTATAGGCTAGGTATTGTGTTTATTGTTTGTACATTATAACATTTCGCTTTATTTACCGGTGTTATTTATGAATGTAATAATGTGGTTTCTGCTTATCTGTGTTTAACCTAAACTACAACGTAACATTAATGTAGACCTGCATACCGGCATCTAAATATGATTTTATAATTGTATGCTATATAGACCTACCACATTACCCTCCACTGGGTGTAGAATGAGCAGCAATAAACTACATTTTGGCATTTTATAATACTTCTGTGGATATTTTGGTGAAAGTAACTCAAAAGTAACTCAAAAGTAGTGTAACGCATTACAATTCAGAGACAGTAATATTGTAATGTAACTAATTACTTTCAAAAGACAGTAACTAGTAATATATAATGTATTACATTTTGGAAGTAACTTGCCCAACACTGAAAGTATATAACGCACAGTAATTTTATAATATTACAACCTACACTGCCATTCAAAAGTTTAGGGTCAGTAAGATTTTTAATCTCACCAATGTTGCATTTATTTGATCAAAAGTACAGTAAAAACAGTAATATTGTGAAATATTTTATGATATATGTTTTCCATTTTAATATATTTAAACATTTAATTTAACCACTACTCCAGCCTTATACTTAAGAAAACATTCTAAAATGCTGATTTGATGATCAAGACAAATGTATTATTATCATCAATGTTGAAAACAGCTGTGCTGCTTAATATTTTTGTGGAAATCTTTTTCATTTTCAGGATTTCTGAGGAACAGAAAGTTCAAAAGAACTGCATTTACTTGAAACCGAACTCTTTTGCAACATTATAAATGTCTTCACTGTCTATTTTTTGTCCATTTAATGCATATTTCAGGAGAAATATATGAGACAAAGCTGATACACAAATAAGAATAATAAAAAAAGATAAAAATGATAAATGAAACATAACAAAAAGCTCCAGGTCTCCTAAGTTATAAAAGGCTCAACTCTGAGCAATACAATTTTCCTCTGGGAAAGTGTTGCCATGTAACACCCTAAATACACAAGCTTTTCTTAATTACATTTTATCTCCAAGCACATTATAAATAATTTGCGATCTTTATTTACAAGTGTTTAAAGAATTAATGAAACTTTGTGTTTGATACCTTGACCCTTCCAAAAGAAATGGCATGATGCTATTTTGTAGATTGTCACCTCTTCTTTCCACTTTCCTTTTACTACTCTTCTTTCCTCCCTGAAATGCATTTCTTCTCCTGAGAATACGAGGCCACCCAGATCACAAGCTTTTATCTCTTTAATGCCACATGTAACAATCCAGTCGTGGTGGCTTGCTTCTTATTTGTCAGTTCACGGACGAGAGAAATATTTGACAGGAGGGTTTGGAGAAGACATGCTGGCTGCCTCTGTCTCGAGTGACTTTATAGCTGCGAGCGTGTTGTGCGCCGTGTTTAATGTGTAAATGGAAACAGATATCACCAGTTTGACAGCACTCTCTTGCTTTAAAAGGAGGGGAAAAAATAACATTTCAGCTGTCATCTCTCAATTAAGGCCCTCTCTGCCAAAATTTAAACAAGAGCCCTGGCATCCCGGTCTGCGAGTTTAAACTAGAATGCTTTTGTTTTGTTTGATTGCTCTTGTGTAAACTTTAATTTGGAAGAGATCTAAGATGACATGACACAACAGGGAGAAAAAGAAAGGGAGAGAGAGAGAGAAGATGA
>NW_015656019.1:923264-923745 GCF_001515625.1 Sinocyclocheilus rhinocerous | reverse complement strand
GTTTACTGACGTTCACCGGCATAACTCTTGCGCACAGTTTGGGCGTTGCTTGCTTGTGTTGCTTGACCCCTCCCCCATAATATCAATCGTTTATAGGCCACATATTAGGCGATTTTTTTAATGTTTATTTTTCAATGTTAATGAAAGTGACACCAAAAATAATGGAACATCATTAGGAAATCCTTGGGTGGGCTGTGCCGGGGCTAAGCAAGTTTCTGATGGGCCCGTTAAGCCCCGCCCTAGCGCCGCCACTGATTAGCCTAATTCGTTTTGGCTTGTTTAGCAACTTATATTTTTCATTCTTGTTTTCTTCTGAAACATTCAAAATTGCCTATAGGCTAGGTATTGTGTTTATTGTTTGTACATTATAACATTTCGCTTTATTTACCGGTGTTATTTATGAATGTAATAATAAGGTTTCTGCTTATCCGTGTTCAACCTAAACTACAACATAACATTAATGTAGACCTACATACCGGCA
>NW_015656019.1:918772-922060 GCF_001515625.1 Sinocyclocheilus rhinocerous | reverse complement strand
ATATATACCTAGCACATTATGAACTACTGGATGTTTAATGAGCAGCAATAAACTACATTTTAGCATTTTAGAATGCCTAGTCATAAGTCTGTGGATATTTTGGTGAAAGTAACTCAAAAGTAACTCAAAAGTAGTGTAACGCATTACAATTCAGAGACAGTAATATTGTAATGTAACTAATTACTTTAAAAAGACAGTAACTAGTAATATATAATGTATTACATTTTGGAAGTAACTTGCCCAACACTGGTCGGTGCAACCCCTAGTATGAAGAAATGTAATTGGTCTTTGGCTACATCGGCTAAATTATGCCTAGGGACCAATAGCTCACGCTCAAATGGTCTTTCATTTTACTTGTGAAGGAATCAGTGGTTTACGGATGTTAGGTGAACGAATCGCTCTCATTCACTTCCATGTACTGATTAATATTTTGTTAACCAAAATTACTTTTTGAATTGCTTTTTGAGTGCATGACCGTACGCAATTAAAATGAAGTAAGGATTTTGTTAAATGGCTTTATTGAGGTTATTTTTGTTTTTCTATAATGTATTTTTGTTGTCATTTGTAGGAAAAAGTGTACTGTAGATGTAGATGTAAATTTTTAATTGAAAAAAAATTTGTTTTGATAGATTTTTTCTGGTTGATTGTTTTAATGAGCTCATAACACAATATAATACACTTGCTTGTCACCACCAACTGGAGTAATGATGTAACTTATGAAAATCGCTGAACAAATCAATCAACTAAATTTTGGAGTGAACTGATTCAAAAGATTTGGGTCATTTGGATTAATCCAAATCGCTTTGGAAAGTCTGATTCATTCAAGTTAATTGGGCTGTTGGGACAGTTCATGTATAGCTAAGTGAACAAATTAAAAGCCAATGATCAGTTCAACTCCCTGTTCAACTTTTTCAACGTACTTGTAAATCAGCAGATTTTGGTTGTTTTGGTTTTTCACTATAAAGAACCTTTTGTGCAATGGAAAGGTTCCGTTGATGTTAAAGGTTCTGCCATTGCCAATAAAGCCTTTATTTTTAAGATTGTACGGCTCTAATAATGTTGGATAATACTCTTTTGTCATTATTTTATTTAAAAAATTGATGTTGTTAAAACTGTCACTATATGTACATTGCCATTGTGTTAATACAAGTTAGTAATTTGTCATGCGTTTCAGATTTCCGATAGAGGTAACTAACTTTTATAGAAAATATATTTGCTACATGAATATTTTAATTAAAAGCAGACCATTCATTTTTAGTGTAAAGCACACTTTTTTATTGTACTGTCATTTATCTGGTTATCTTTACTGTATAATCAAAATCCACTTAGCTAAATTTGTTTGCATCGCTCTTGTGGCACATCTCACTTAAAAGCAGCTTCATCATTTGCTCTGAAGTGTTCAGTAGTGTACAAGAGTACATTTCCTTTGTTTAGGTGTAACATGAGCCCACATGACTTCTCCACTGTCCTTTTGATATGAACGCTGAAGAATGCATCCCATGTAATTAATGTAATTGCATCCCATATAATGGGATTCTGTGAGAGGGGCTTGCATGCAATTAGAATTGATTACATGGTGAGGAATGTGAACAGCATGTACATGTAGAGTATGATTATAAAAGCAATCTTAAATTCATTTTAAGAAATGGGACACATATAGTTTTCCTTTAAACATATAGAGGGGTCCAAAAATCAGGTGCTACATTGCGAAATCAAATTATAATTTAAAAGAGGGAAATATAAAAAATTGATGAATTTTATTTAATTCTACTGTATAGCTTTCCTATAAGCTACAAAACACGCAGTTTACTTCACTTAGTTGTTCCCTCCTCTTGAAAACAACTTCTGTGGAAAGAGCCCTATAGACATGGATTTAGAGATGTTTTCCTGGTATGGAAGTGCTTTTTTCGGAATTTGGGTGTACATGTCCTGATAGTTGCTGTAGGTAATCACGTGTCATAAATGGAAATAAGCTGGCTCAGAAATGAGCCGTAGCGCTCTGGAGCAGTCCAGCTTGTTATGGGAGTCTTATGTCTGTGATCAGATAGCTACCCTGACAATATCCAGACCCCTTTCTGTTTCCATTACATTTGGGAGAGGGGGGATCCGGCACTTTAGTTCTACTCATTGGGTTCAGCGGTTGCTGGATAGCTACCCTGACAATATCCAGGCCCCTTTCTGTTTCCATTACATTTGGGAGAGGGGGGATCCGGCACTTTAGTTCTACTCATTGGGTTCAGCGGTTGCTGAACTTGCTACAAAAGTTCACACAGTCGACTCCACGAGAGTTCAAAGGCACCAATTTTTTAAATACATCCATGCGTTCATACTCATAGTTGCACTATACATTAGCCAAAGTTATTGAAGAGCTCCTTGGCAGCATTTTGAAACTAAGGCCTATTTACACGAAAGCAGTTAATGTGTTGCATATTTATTTTGGCACCCATCTTAACAAACGGCGGTTTTCACACTGGCTAAGCTGTGCAGTGCTGTGTAGCAGAGGTGCAAGTACATTTTTGATGCCGATGAAGTGCACTACTCACTCATTGTGCCGCATTCATGAAACGTTCAGAAATATATGCAAAATTTTGAAGGAAATTGTTTGTAAAATGAACCTTCCTGAAAAAACGCTTCATAAATCTCAGATTTGATAGTTAAAAGTGTGTATTTTACACATTTGTAAATAGAGCGCACATGCACCCTCATTCACAATTAGTATAATTTCCCCCCTTTAATTATTACTAAGTGAATCCCATGTATAGGAATGCTGTAGAATATTCTGGACAGGTTTGGCAGTATATTGCATAAATGCTCAAGACACTAATTGTCCAAAAAATTATTCATTATTCAATTATTATTAAAATGTTAAGCTTGCAGACAAATTCCATTGGTGCTCAGAATAATAGTGTGTAATAATAAAAAACAACGAACACAGTTTTCAGTCATTTTCATTATCAGAGAAATTTATTTTCACATTTGACTAATTATTTTTATAATTATATTTTTATAGTGTTATCAAAATGCAGTGTCTAAAAGAAGACAAGACATTTGGATATTTTACTCGCCATTTATATGTGGTTGGGAGTGTCACGGGCAGGGTGTTCCAGAGATCAGGCAGGAAGACGAAGATGACGAATAAAAGGATATTTAATGACTTGACAACAGGAAATCCAGACAGGGTAGACATCAACATTCAGGGTAACATTCACAATAACCGACAACCAAAGCTCAGACAGACAGGAACTAATATAGGGCAGATAACGAGGGGCAGACAGGTGAGCACAATGA
>NW_015656019.1:901801-918714 GCF_001515625.1 Sinocyclocheilus rhinocerous | reverse complement strand
TCGCTTGGCTTCGCTCTGGCTCGCGGATCGCGGCGGGAAATGGCTCTCCGTCATCGGTGGGCTCAGGCTGATGCTCCGTACCGCGGGGATATGGTGGGCTGGGCTCTGGGTCCTGAGTGGATCTGGCGAGATCCTCCACGGGGCCGATGGTGAGGGGCGACCCGTTTCTCGCCAGAGTCCACTCCACGAAGGCGGCGAATTCCTCCCGAGGACCATCATCGGACGACCGCGCTCTGCACTCGGCGTTCAGACTTCCGGATAGCTGGTGACGTTAGCGACCATCAGGAACAGTCTGGTGTGGTCCTCGAGAGTCTTGCCTTCCTGCGTTATTCTGTCACGGGCAGGGTGTTCCAGAGATCAGGCAGGAAGATGAAGATGACGAATAAAAGGATATTTAATGACTTGACAACAGAAAATCCAGACAGGGTAGACATCAACATTCAGGGTAACATTCACAACAGGAACAGGAACAACCAAATAAGGACACAGAGGGAGAAACCACAATCAACAGTCCACAGGGGTGTGACAGGGAGCAGGTGTAATTACTGATATTTTAAAAATACAAACACTTTCATGAACCCAAAATTTACATCAGAACATCATTATAAATAATTTTCAAAAAAGTATTCTGCTTGTGTATCATGAATGAAGTCCATTGTTTGAAAAATAGACATCTGTGGTGCTTAATGCAAGTTATAAACACAGTAACTGTGTTTACAGTAACACAGTAACACTTTCTCTTCAACAATTTTGGTTTTGTTCTGTGTAGATTAATTACAATTTGGATTAGACAATTGTACCTGCTCCTTATTTAAATTAGGTCTCATGGCAATTTAGTTTGGATAGTTCTCAATGGCACACCCATGACGACCATTTTACAATTTATGGCTGTTAATAATATAAATACTTAAAGGGATAGTTCACCCAAAAATTAAAAATCTGTCATCATTTATTCACATTCCAGTTGTTCCAAACCTATCTGAGTTTCTTTTGTCTGTTGATAGATATTTTGACTTCTATTGTGTGGAAAAAATACTATGGAAGTTAATGGCTACTGTCAACATTCTTCAAAATATCTTCTTTTATGCTCAACAGAAGAAAGAAACTCAGGTTTGGAGCAACTTGAGTACATGACAGAATTTTCATTTTTGGGTGAACTATTCCTTTAATGTAGTATTGCAGAAATCGCTTTGTTTTCTATCTGGAGTCCCAGTTCTGTTATGCAGTGGAAACACATCAGCGTGAGTCTGCTGTTGTTTCACTTACAAACTGTGTGTGTGTGTTGTGTGACACAGAATTGGAGTTTAAATGCTTTACATTTTACTCAACTAAAATCAAATTCAAAACATGATGTCTCTATCTGATGTGATCTTGGATATCGGCTCTTTGTGTGAGTAAAATAATAATAAAAACATGTAAGCATGTTATTCTATATTACTGTTTTATTCCTAATTTACTGATAAAGAATGAATTACAGTTGGCAGGCTAACCTGTGAGAAAAGCTTTAAGGTTGTCCAAAGTCAGTATTATTTTTTAGTCCTTCCAAGTAGGCTTTGTCTTTTTAACATTGGTCATTATTAAAATTTACCACTGATAAGGAGTAAAACAGTCAAGAAAGAGAAAAAACGAGAGAATGAGAGAGCCAGAGAAAGTGAGGGATAAATAAAGAAAGAAAAAGAGCTGATGTCTCTGGAAACACTTGAGTTCTCTGTTGTTCTTTGTCCGTCCAGAGCTCTAGGGAGCGTTTGGCTCAGGATGCTGCTTACACACCAATTACCTTATTACTGTAGCTCAGCAATATGGAACTGATCAAACAAGCTGCTTTTAGGAAAACTAGCTGTTCTATCAATGAGATTTACTCCTTAAAGAAAAAAAGCACACTACTGCACAGCCATCTATCTATCTATCTATCTATCTATCTGTCTGTCTGTCTGTCTGTCTGTCTGTCTGTCTCTCTCTCTCTCTCTCTCTCTACCTACCTACCTACCTACCTACCTACCTATCTCTCTATCTATCTATCTATCTATCTATCTAGGCCTATTTATTGTTGTCTATCGTTCTCTGCGGAATCAAATTGGAGAGTAGAGTTTGATTTATAAGTGTTTGAAGTGTTTTTTTTCATAACTAGTTTTGTTGGTGGAGAAAGCTAGTCAAATTGTCTAGAAAGAAAATTACTGCCTATTAACTTATTTACTTCTCTTTTACAAAACTGCACCACAACCTTGTGCTTACATGACTGAATAATAGTCGTGCTGATGTTCAAAGTCCTGCTTGTGTGATTATTATTTCAAAAATTCACAACTAGCCGTGCTTTTACAAAGCTTGGTTCCCATGCTGGTTCTCTACCTGATCCAGAGTATGAGGAGGAGGGATATTATGGCTACCTGAGGAATAAATCCACATCTGGATCTGTTTCCTCCTCTGTCCTGACAGCACAGTCCTGCTTTCCATCCACCTGTCTTTGATATACTACACCATTTTAATCACCTCACCGTAAAGGCTGCACAACAAGCAGAACTCCCACAATACTCCATAGACATGGCAAGGCGGTCCAACATATTGTGCAAAAAAATAAATAAATTAGTTAAATTAAATAAAGACACACCGATCTGTCTGCGCAGCGCCGCTTCAAGTCGAACTCACAGCTGATTGGTGACAAACATGATGCAGGGCAACAACTCACTGCATGATGTAGCCTATAGAATGCAGTTATATAACCCTAAAATTCAAGAGATTGGGGAAAAACGCCCCTGCATGAGATTTTGTCTCATATTTATATCATATATGATATATATGCAATATCACACTTGTTGTTTTTGTCCCAAATAGCACAGTGCAAATGTGATATTGATTTTATACAACAGTTCAATAAATATGAACTTAATATTGGATTTTAGACACAGTATTGTCTGTTTTTTCTCAGTTTTGCCAATGCAAATATTACATTAAATTCACAGCAGAACTGTAGTGTGTCTCCAACTGACACACTATTTCTGAATAAATCTGTGTTTTGAAGGAATCTGGTGAACCAATAATTTGGCCCATTCATAAAGAGAGCCATTCCCTGCGTCTCGATATTCATACTATCCATCCTAAATAGTATGTCAGATTAGAGTAAGTGTGTCCCAAAGCAAAGTGTGTTGAAAAGAGTATGCCAAAACTCCCCGGATGGTCTACTATTTTGGGTAGATTTTTGAAGTGTGGATCCGTGCGCTTTGGCAAATGATTTGGTTCAGAACTACAAACACGAATAAAAAAACGCAAAAAAAAAAAAACTACAAACATGGCGGATGTGCGCGACCGACGATTAAGTAGAGAGGTTTAGGGTGTGTTCACACTTGTCATGTTTGGTTCGAATAAAACGAACCCTGGTGATTGCTCTGTTAGTGCGGTTTGTTTGAGTAAGTGTGAACGCTGCCATCCGAATCCTGGGACCTTATTTATAAAATCCACGGCAACGTTCATATTTATAAAAACGGTCTTTGACGTGGAAAAGTACTTACCGCCACGTCATGGTCTGAGCAGGCGTACGCACTTTTCCTTGTGGCAAAGTCGGAGTACTGCAGCTATTTGAACATCTAAGCTGCAATAGTAATAAAAGCGGTGTACGTGCAAGCACCGAATTCATTATAAACAACAAAGATGCAGTGTAAGAGATTCATTGCGCAGTGTAGTCAGATTTTTTATTAACGGGAGTTTTTTGCGAGATTAAACTGACCTTTTTAGTATAGCCTAATGTTGAGAGTTCCTTACTCGCTTTCTGTACACAGTTTATTCCATGTTGTTTTTTTATTATTTTGTTTTACAAGAGAACTTGCGAAGTCTTTATTTACAACTAATGCATAAAAAATAGAAAACGCATCTCCGACTGTTTTGTCTGTGTAGCCTATAAGAATAGGCCTATGTCGTGCAATAACGGTTTTAATATATTCTATTCAATAACATTGTTAACTCTTTTTATTTATAACATCTGCTGTCATTTACATCAGTTGTATTTGTATAAAATACACTATATATTTTTGTGTCAGTACATTAATGGCACATTTGAGCAGCATTAGTAAACTGTGTAAATATAAAGAGATGCCTAATCACCTGCAGGTTTTTTCAGACCGGAGACCATAATAGTGTAATAATTTATTTTATTATGATATGAAACGTCCTATTTTTCTTTCAATAATGTTTTTTAAAGTTTTGCAAGAATTTCGTGATACTAAGCTTTTTATTAGTTGTCACAGCAAGTGATTTTAAAAGTAGGATGGCTCACTTTTTATAAGATGATGAAATTTTACTTGAATTCGTAGTTTATTCTTACTTTTGGAAACCTAATTGTTTTATTATAATAATTATTTTTATTATTATTATTATTTCTGTTGTTTCTAGAAGTAGTAATTTTGATAATAGTCAATAGAAAAAATATAACCCCAGACACATTATTTGTCCACACATTATTTGTGCAGCAATTTATGCCGAGTTCACACTGCACGATTTCCAAAGTCGTCGGATCACCGTTGTTGACTATCTGGGGTAGCATTCAGTTGTTGCTGTGTTCGCATTGCACGATGGATCGGTGACAGGAGGACTTTACAATAGGAAGAATCGCCGACAAATCTGTCTGCATGGTCGGCAAACTAGGCTACGTTTCACAACCAAACCCACGCAAGAAGTGATAAGGAAATAACTCCTCCCCGAACTTCCCGTTGCCCTGTATTTTTCAGTCAGAACTCATTTCACACAGCAGGATTTTGAATCAGGATTTCTCTCAGATTGTGACATTGCGTCTTTGATAATTCACACTGCGTGATTGTCACTCATGTGAAATAGCACCGATTTGCCTCCGATTTCGGGCATTTGTCTGATTTCGCAAAACCTGTCGGAGAGTGAAAATCGTGCAGTGTGAACTCAGCATTAGTCCTACTTAATTCCTGAACGAATCAACTGTTTGTATGAATCTAATGAATGAATGACTCAATAGCCGTGTTTCCATCCAAAGTTGCAAATTTAACTTGTGCACAAAATTGGAATATTGCATAAAACATTTGCGAATAAGCACGGTTTCCATCCAACGAATTAAAGAGAACAAAATCGTCACTTCCTGATAAACTGACACTAAATATCACTAAGAAAAGTAGGAGAAGCCACTGAATATAATAATTTACATATATGATAAATTACTTGCGCCTCGAGCGTGCGAACACAATAAATGCGGTCATTGCTTTAGGAGGTGGATGCATGCTGTTTGGAAACGGTGTATAAAAGCCTTTTAACTCCAGTAAACAAGTCCATATAACTGCGTTTGTTTGATGTCTGAAAGCCTCTTATAAGTAAGAGTGATAAAAGGTCTGTCATTGGTGTTTGACTGCTTGTTTGAATTAAACATAATCTTGACCTCAGTATGGTAAAATATCACTAAGAAAAGTAGGAGAAGCCACTGAATATAATAATTTACATATATGATAAATTACTTGCGCCTCGAGCGTGCGAACACAATAAATGCGGTCATTGCTTTAGGAGGTGGATGCATGCTGTTTGGAAACGCAGTCGTGCAGGACAGTTCGGGGGCAATTATACAGAAATACTTTGACGACAGGCTTTGCTTGGGCATTTAAGAATGACCAAAATATAATTTGAGATGCTGTGCAACGAGATCGATCTGCTGGTTAGTCAGGTTTTGCCGTCCCGTCGCGCAAAGTCACATGACCTTTTTAATGCGCATGGAGAAATTTATTCGCAAAATGCGTTTCCATCTCCCATTGTTCGCATGAACCATTTTTCGCACAATACCTCAAGCGAGCGTGACAATTTTTTTTGCGAAAGAAGGGATTTTTTTTCCAAATTAGTTTCCATCACCCGTTTCCGATTAGATAGGCTACTTCAAAATGTGCAAAAAAAAAAACAGGTTGATTGGAAACATAGCTAATGACTTAAGATATTTACTGCCACCTACTGGCAGGTTTAGTTTCTTATTTAGAGTATCATTAAAAAAGTAATTTCATATTTACATATTATTAAAAAGAATTTGAAAATAAAAATAGGCCTACAAAAATACATAGCCTATTCATAAAGAACTTAATTTTATTAAAAATGAAAAAAGAACATGAAAAAAGAAAAAAAATCTTTCTAAAGCTATTTCTATTAAGCTAATTTGATTAATTAGCCACATTGTGTAATTAATTAGATAAATTTTTTTTACTCTTATAAGTAAGAGTGATAAAAGGTCTGTCATTGGTGTTTGACTGCTTGTTTGAATTAAACATAATCTTGACCTCAGTATGGTAATATTTTAACGAGTCTGTAATTGGAACATTTCCCTGCTGATATAAAGTGCTGATTTAAAAGACCAGCTTTTATAGTTTGGTACCCAGGGAAGCAGGGTGTTGGATCTTTTTACGAGACTTTGTACGTCTGTACATGTGATTAGAGTATTTACGTAGGCTATTTCAGAAATTACACTTTACTGTTAGTGATGTTTAAAATTGTGATGAAAGCTATAACGATGACTACACAATTAAACTGAGGTTTAGCAGTCACGCCAATGGCCATTTCTGTCTTTAAATTAGCAGCTGTGCTGACTGGTTATCTGCCTGTTGCTTGCGTTCTTGTGAGTCTGTTGTTGTTTTTTCTGCCTGTTGCTTGCATTTTTGTGATTCTGTATGTTTGTTTTTTTCACATTTTCTGTGCTGATTGTGGTGAGAAATTTGTGAAAAAAGGGTTTAAACACAATAAAATGTGTTCCCTGAAGCTGTACTACACTCTTATTGGTAAATGGAAGTATAATCAAATTAGCCAACATATTTAATAAACACAGACAGAAGGAGTGTGGGACTTTGAAATTGTTCTAATTGCTTCTTAAAATAAAATATATAGTAGATTAAACTTTTGAAATCAACCAAAGGCATTACTGAGGGTACCAATAATGGAGTATCCACTTTTTATAAATGACCTTTAGCTTAGAATCGCTCATCACTGACAAGATGGGGCTCCTTGTGCGTCTCTCCTGGTTTCATCTGCTTTCTTTTAAACACAGGAAATTAAGTCAAAGGGTAGTGAAATATTTGTGTTTATTTTTGCTGCTCTTAACAAAGAGAATTTCCAAACATCAGCCAACGGCTGTCCATTAGCAAAATCAGAATTATCATGTCTGTCTGTCTGGCAGATTTAAAATTGGAAAACTTTCTTTGATGCATTTCTGTTTTTTATTTCCTTTAATCTCCTCTGTTTGTATGTTTGCTTTTAGCCTGTGCATCAAAAGAGCAAAAGTTTTCCCAAATTCATCCAGTCATGTGTATTCTTGTTTTAAAATATTTAAAAGGGTAATGTTAAAGTATAAATTTGTTCAACTTATTTTAGTAAAAATAAGTCCTTTATTATTATTATGAATTTACAATAATAATAATTACTATTATTATTAAAATAATTTATTATTGTAATTATTATTATTATTAATAATAATCAATATTATTATTATTATTATTATGTTTTTTATTGTCAATATACAAAAGTCCAAATTCCAAACTAAAATATAAAATGGTTATTATGATAAAAAAGAAGTATCAATGTTACAGCTGTGTCTGGCTTTTTCCCAGCCAGGTCTTTAGACAAACTTTACAACTTTGTCGACTGCGCGGGACTGCACCTGATCTTTGGGCTGAATGCCCTGCACAGAAACCCTGACAACTCATGGAACACCTCCAGTGCTGTGAGTCTGCTCAAATACAGCGCCGGCAAAAAATACAACATCTCCTGGGAGCTCGGCAATGGTGAGTCCTCACTGTTGCAGATTCAAACATGATCTCTTGCATTATCTTTGACGTGATATCGGTCTGTGATATGGAATGTTCTACATCTTCCATGCATGTATGAAAGAAAAAGCATCCATCCCATCTAGCAGTGATTAACTTGTGTGCCGTTGTGTAACTAAAAGTTTACAGGTTCAAACCTTGACACTTCACTCACTCCACTGAGTTCAAATTTGAAACATCAAAAAACATAACAATAATCCACAAGTAATGTAAGTAATCCACAAGCTGTGTGTTTATAAGAAACAAATCCATCAAGACATTTTTAACTTCAAATCGTTGCTTCCAGCTAAAATATGAGTCCTTTATCCTTAATATTGCTTTCTCCAGTGAAAAAGTAGTTTTGTCTGAATCAGGAGAGAAATATGCACAGATCAAGCAGCATTACAAGAAAAACAGTTCTAAACAAATATGTTGGTGAATTTTGATGTGAGAGGACAACAGGGGATGGACTTTTTCACTGAAGGAAGCATTATTATGGATTATGGACTAGAGAGAAATAAATAGAAATTATAGATTTGTTTCTTACAAACACACACCGTTTCACTTCACAAGATGTTAATTGATGGACTGGAGTCGTGTGGATTACTTGTGGATTGTTGTGATGTTTTTATCAGCTGTTTGGACTCTCATTCTGACGGCACCCATTCACTGCAGAGGATTCAGGAAATATTAAACATGATGGGATTAATAGGAAATACTGAAACAAGTTTATTTGTCACTGTCCTTAGTCTCTCTCTCTCGCTCTCTCTCTGTTTTATGTATCTTTTTTTTTTAATGCATGTATGTATGTATTTATGTTCCAGCAAGAAATGCTCTCAGAGTTTGAGGGGGGAAAAAATACTAAATTTGAGAGAAAGCCCATAAATCCACACTCAGCAACTGTATTTTGTTTTCTGGTGTCTTCTCATTGACCATCTTCCACTTGAGACACTTGTAGTGCTTGATGTACAAAAGCTGAAAATAGAGAATTATGGTTATTTTTCTTATAGAAGCAGTCTTTACCGGCGCAGTAAAAGTGACCGACATGGGCAATTCAGATGGGTTTCAAAATCACAGGGAAGCTCTGATCATTATTACATGACCCCACCTCTTCATATAAAACTAATCCCATTCGAATAGGGCTTATGTCAGGAGACAAATTCACAAACAGAATCCAAAAGGACACCTGGTGACTTTGTAATCTGCTCTAAGCACTCATTCACTCATTCATCTATTGTCCTGTGCCAGACATGCTGCAAATTGCCCCATTCATGTTGCTCTTGTATCAAATGTCTCTCTATAAACATAAAAACAGCACAGAGTGTAAAACCTTTGACTTATGTATGATATAAGACTAATTATGATCTTATGATGATATTGGTTCCTTTCATAAAATTAGACAGAATATAAGCTATGTTATTGACAGCATGTGTAGCCTGAAATATCGCACACTTTCCATACTAAACACTAAACCTATAAAAATACCAGAGACCGATTTAAGAATGTACACAGACCATATATTTTCTTAATCGTTTGTTTATTGGCTAAATTTTGCATGTGTCAAAACGTTACTAGATGTTTGCATAGAAAAACTGCAGACATGCAGATCGCTGCTTTTGTTCTGAGACTGTCATATGAGACCAAAGGAAGCAGCACAATCTGCTCGTATTGAATGTAAGACGTAATTGAAAATTAATTAAATAATATTATAATCTAATGTCTGTTACATAATACCAGTTTAAAAGGCATACTTTGAACAGAATATTTTCATTTAACTAACTCTATTAATAGCATGTTATTACTGGAACAGCCATTTGAATGTTTGTCTTTCTGACTTCAGCTGTAACAATAACCACGTCTGAAGGAAAGCTGTTACCAAATCAAATCTTGTGGAGCTGTTAATTCAAAAACAAACAATTTCAAGCGAACAAAGAGTCCAAATGAAGCAAAGAGAAATATTATCAGCTGGGGGTGGATGTTTATCGAGTGGGTCGTGCCAGTGTGACACCGAGTGATGCACAGGCACTGTGATGATTTATTTCATGATTATGTGTTATTTTGTGCTTTTTCTAAATGATAGGATCTGGAGAATATTTTAATGGATAATAATGCCTCATATTTTCCACTGGCCTCTGCCTGGCCCGGTACTGTATTGACACTACAGCTCAGCATCTCTATCCCAGACACAAACACACACTCACACAGGCTGTGATGTTTATAAAGTTTGCCACTTGACTTCTGTAACGTCCTTGCTGTGATTTCAAGTGAGCACCTCCCAAAGTGTTGCCTTGTTTAAATAGTTTACAAAGTGCTGACCACAAATTAAGCGTTAGCGTTAGTTCTGGCAGGTCACGTGAGTCAAGCTTGCATCAGCTGTTTCTCAGCTGATCACATCTACCTATAGGAATACGACACCTATCACGGCATTCCTATATAAACTCTGTTCAGTATTATTCAGCAGCTTTTCAGCTTGCTCCGGAGCAAATTACCCTCCTCCATCCCCAGCTCCACCTTTCGCCACAGTCAGGACTTTCAGGACAGACAAGCTTTCTGATATTCCTTGGTAATCAGACTCCTTTATCTTGAATAAAGTGTTACACTTAAATATCATTAAGTACATTAATGATATCTGCCTTGTTCTGTTCTGTTAACCCTAGTGGGGTTATTATTGCTGCTCTCCCTGCTCATTCATGACAGGCTGCATGGATGGGCAGGGAGTTTTTTGCCCAGAACAGAACCATACCGCCAAACCAAACTTTATGCTAAGTGTCTATCATTTTGACGATAGTGGTCCTGACAGAATATAGGTCGTAATTCAAAGGCAGTTTGCATATTCACTTGTGATTGGGTGTCAGGTTGCTTCAGAAGTCTTAAAGGAATAGCTCACCCGAAAATACAACTTCTGTCATTATAAAACTGTGGAACAGATGAGGAGAATTATTTGAAGGATCTTCACACAGCTGTTTTCCATACTATTGACCACAATTGTTAACCTCAGAAAAACAATTACCATTCAAAATGTGGGGTCATTAAGATAAGTTAAGAAAAATATTATTTCTGTTCAGCAAGGATGCATTAAAATGATTAAAATGGACATTTTACATTTCTGCATATTAATTTAATTAATTAAGAAAAAAGAACTTTCTATTGATCAAAGAATCCTGAAAAAAAATGTATCATGGTTTCCACAAAAATGTTAAGCAGCACGACTGCTTAAGAAATATATGGAAGCTTATTTTCGCCACAGGATAAAATAAATAAATAAATAAATAAAAATTTAAAATAAAAAAAGCTAAATTGCAACTTTTACCTAAATTGCGACTTTTATCAAAAAAAAAAGTCTCAATTACCTTTTTTTTATTATTAAAAATGTTTTACTTTTTTTTCTTATTTAGCAGCAGAAAAGAAAAACAGAATTGCAATATGCAATATGAGTCAGAATTCTTACCCCAGACTTTTCCCGTTAAATGAATCAGTCATCATTAATTAGTTAACCAGAGTCTTATTATGCATTATTTGTCTTTATTTCCCTTCACAGAGCCCAACAGTTACCGCACAATGGCTGCTCGATCAGTTAACAGCTCTCGTCTGGCTCAGGATTACTCTCTTCTGAGGACATTACTGCAGTCGGTGCGTTTCTACAGCCGAGCGAACCTCTACGGACCCAACATCGGCCATCCTCGTAAAAATGCAATCCTGTTACTAGATGGGTGAGTGTCTCTGTTATTTGTTCAAAAATTATTAGGGCCTTCCTGTATGCACTTATTTATGTGTTTGACAGTATGTGGAGAGTGATAAATTATAAACCGACTCTGTTCCTGCAGAACTGTGCAGAAAACTCCACAGGTTTCTGCTTGTGTGTTGGTTTAATACATTTTCTGGATATTTTGATAATGCTGTCAGACATTTTGTACGGTCAACTATGTTTAACACATTTTATATATTTGTGAATATGAAAATTGTGAGTCCATTTTTGTTAGCTTTGAAGCCTTTAGCATGTATATGCATTTACAGTTTTGCACACATTCTCGTCTGGAAATATGGATAAGAATATAAACTACTTTTTAAAAGTTTACGGTTAGTTTTTTTTAAAGAAATTTCTTTTCATGTTTTTCATACAAGTATGCATTAAATTACTCAAAAGTGGCAGTAAAGACATTTATTATGTTACAAATATTTCTGTTCTTTTGAACTTTCTGTTCATCAAAGAATCCTAAAAAAAAGTACGAGTTTCCACAAAAATATTATGCAATTCAACTTTTTTCAGCATTGATAATAATAAATGTTTCTTGAGCAGCAAATCAGTATATTAAAATGATTTCTGAAGGATCAGGTGACATTGAAGACAGGAGTAATGATGCTGAAAATTCAGCTTTGCATGACAGGAATACATTTCATTTTAAAATAAATAAAAATAGAAAATGGTAACTAAATTATAATAACATTGAATAATATTACTGTTTTTACAGTAATGTTCTATTCAGTATTCAATATTCTATTTTTGATTAAATAAACATAGCCTTGGGGAACTTCAGAGATTTTTTTCTCAAAAAAAAAATATATATATAATTTACTGACCCCAAAATTTTGAATGGTAATGTAGATGACATCATTTTTACTCAGCAAGGAGTGAATAACGGTTCTTGGCTGTCATGTAACTAAAGGCTGTTGGTTATTTATTTATTTAAAAAAAGGACAGTTTAGTGATATTCATGCTGGTAATTTAAGCAGTTTAACTGTATGTAGATGAGCAGTGGTCTGATGTGACGACTACTAATGGAAGTCTCAAATATGTTTCTGAATGGCTGTGGTTGTCATGTCATGTGGCGTTTTGCACTTTCAATGTGGAAAGGTGTCATGACCGGTTATGGCATGGTGTTTGCAGATAGGCTTATCTAACGTTGGACTTGTTTTAATGGCTCGTAAAAGAGATCTCTGAAGCACATTGTTTAAGAAAGCGCAGTACTGTCCGCCTGCCTGGCGGAGCACATAGCTGAGTTGTGTTTACGTTGCTCCATGTGGATTGTTAGTCCAGGGGCCTGTAGCACCATTGAAACTCACCGTCAGATAAATAAAGTGTCACTCTATTAATGGCGTGACAGAGCAATGTTCCACCTGCATGTTACTCGTTCTTCCCACTCTGTCCTGCAAGAGCACAGAGGCTTCAGTAATGCAGCTTTTAATTTTGAGCATTAAGTGCAACATAGTAACAGTTTTTGTTTCCAGCAAGACATTATAGAAGTAATAACTTGCAGTCGGTAAATCAAGAACCATTCGGATTGATTCAGTGAGTGAGTCTTTCTGAATGATTCATAGGAGTCATTTGTTTGTGAATTAAAATGTGGAAGAATAAGGACGTTCAAAAACTGCTAACAGAAATGAACATCATGAACATCAGCCGTTTCTAATTAACAACCAAAAAATCAAAAACCTATGACCAAAGTCCCTTTAAATTTCCTTTCAAAAGGAGAATCTTGTCTTAATCATTCAGTGTGTGGTTTTAAAAGAAGGTTTGAGCAACACTGCCAGCCTTATGCTTCTAAACACATATATTTTTATGACAGGAGCTTATTAAAGCAGTGCCAGTGTTGTTGTGCTTAGTATTAAGACCACATTTTTCTAATTCTGGTCTTGTAATGACGTGTGAGATAAATACCTCTGGAATTCATTTGTGAGTGTTCATTTAACATTGTTTGTGCTTTTGTGCTGTTCTTCGAAAACTGGTTTTGTAGAATAATGGCTTTTGTGAGTGGATTCTAATTGGTTGTAATCCCAGTGTGACAGAGCCAGACATAAATCTGTCAGTGCCTGACCAGAGCTTCCTCATTCTTGCAACCAGCGGCTTACAGCAGGCCCTGTCTACAATTATAACAATAAGTTTGCATAAAGGGGTTATATACATACTTAGAATTATAAATATACTCTTATATTGAAATCAATTTACATGTACATAAAATAATATAATAACATAATATTATTTTACATTCTAACCGTTATATAGACAGATGTGTGTTCATATCAAATGCACCATTTATTTATTTTTTTTATTACATTTTAAAATATGAAAAATGACTGATTGCTCTGGAAGCTAAGGTAATTAAGATTTTATTTCTCGTAATTGTGATTTTTATTTTTTATTTTTTATTTTTTTTAGATTTAGGCTTTAAAAAAGAAAAAAACTATGACAAAATTGACTTGGATTTAGTTTGTGTGTTATTTAATTACTGACTGTTTACTTGTCTCCAGTAAGCTTGAGTTCTTTTTATTTGTATTAGTTAGGCTAGTATTGTATAGAATGCATAATTGTGAAATTTCAATGTCATTTAAAAATGTTGCCATTCTAACAACTATATTGTGATCGTGAAATAAAATGACTCATATTGTGATATACTATTTTGGTCATATCACCAATCACTAGAAGCCTCAATATATTATGCAGTGTTGCTTTTCAAGTAAATTATATTTCAATAAGGAAATCCTGGGCAGGCCGAAAATTCTCAGCATTTGAGCTATCTGTCCATCCTGCTCTGTGTGATTTGTACTGTGCGGTTTAGGTGCATCCCTTTACTATCTGCCATAAGCTGCCTTGTGTTTTCCTGCGGGGGCTTTTGTGCAGTCATAACTTTGGCAGGCTGAAATGAAACTTGGTATTACAACCACAAATGCTTTGTCGAAGGTCTTCCTTAGAACGAGACGCCACCCCTTGCTGCTACCAGTCTCGTTCAGATGGAAATGATAAATGCAGTTTTAACTCAGAAGTCAGACAGAGGGAAAGAGAGGGAGACGAGAGGGGAATTATAGGACGGCATGGAGTTTTGGAGAGAAAAGTGTGGTCGTTGTTTTTCTGTGTGAATCTGCCATCACATGAATAACTGTTTAGAAACTTAGCTCCCTATAAGGAGTTTTGTTCCCTCGTTTGATTAAGATTACTCAGCTCCCTGGTAAACTCCTCTCTGCACAAATTTACTCACAGCATGAGAGATCAGTGTCAGTGGCGAAATAAACAGACACCTAGCCGTGTGTGTTTGGCTGTCAGTTCTTCTGTGTAAGCGTCATTTATGATGGCGGAGCAGAATAAAATAGCTGTTTTTCCAATGCTATAATAATAACCTTCCATACACTTTAACCATACTGATATATAGTGATACTACTTTTTTTTTGTCTCTTTTATAGGTTTATGAAAAACGGTGGTTCTGTGGTTGACGCAGTAACGTGGCAACAGTAGGTATTTTACCTTTTTTAAATTATAACCTTTTATTATTCCCTATTGTTTATGGAAACTTTGAGAACATCCTTCTAAAGACGTAATACAACATTGCTGTGGTATGAAACAAAACAGAATGCGAATACAAAAGTGTCAGTTGCACTCAAGTCACAGGACTGTTCTGATACATCATGGGGAAAACAATGCAAAAGTACAAATATTAAAAATGCAACAAGCCATATATTCGTGTTTGGTTTGGAGAGGAAAATAAATAGACCTAGTCACTTTTAAAAAAGAAAGTTACTATGCTGTTTTTAGATTTAGAACATTATTAGCAAAATTGTTTTTCATAATTGGTCATTGTTGGACATTAATGTTTGATTTTAAGTACAATAATCTATTTTAGTACTGCATTGTGTTGAGTTCATATCTTGTAGTTCTGGCTTTTTTTCTCACAATTCTGACTTCTTTTCTTAGAATTCTGAGATATAAACTCGCAATTGTGAGTTATAAAGTCCAATTCTGGAAAAAATATATATATTTTCTTACAATTGCGATGTTGTGTGTTATGAAGTCAGAATTGCGAGATATAAATTGCAAGATTATGTATATTTTGCAATTCTGACTTTATTTCTCAGAATTGTGAGTTTAAATCTCGCAGTTCTTATTTTAAAACATGCAATTGCGACTTTATATGACACAGTTCTGAGAAAAAAGTCAAAATCGCAATTGTAAGAAAAAAAGTTAGAATTCTGAGATTTTGTAAGATTTATTTTTTTTATTCAGTGGCAAAAACAGGCTTCTATAGGTTTAGGTCCATCATTGTTGATGAAATTTTGATATTGTTAATTTCATAATTTGTTATGCACAATAGTTTTGTGATATTTTTGTTTTGTTGATTGGCAGTACAAAAAGTCTGTCGTTCTGCTCTGTTGTTCCCCACCTCCACCTCAATTTCTAACACCTGTGAGGTGGAATAATGTGCTGGAAGGTAAATTTACACTCCCAGCAAACACATGCAGGCCTCTAATTTGAGCCATTTTTCTGTGTGTGTGTGTGTGTGTGTGTGTGTGTGTGTGTGTGTGTGTGTGTGTTTAAAAAGTTTAGGGTCAGTAAGATTGTTTTTATTATTATTATTATTATGTTTTTGAAAGAAGTTTCTTGTGCTCACCAAAGCTGCAAAAAATTGTAAGAAAAAAAGTTAGAATTCTGAGATTTTGTAAGATTTATTTTTTTTATTCAGTGGCAAAAACAGGCTTCTATAGGTTTAGGTCCATCATTGTTGATGAAATTTTGATATTGTTAATTTCATAATTTGTTATGCACAATAGTTTTGTGATATTTTTGTTTTGTTGATTGGCAGTACAAAAAGTCTGTCGTTCTGCTCTGTTGTTCCCCACCTCCACCTCAATTTCTAACACCTGTGAGGTGGAATAATGTGCTGGAAGGTAAATTTACACTCCCAGCAAACACATGCAGGCCTCTAATTTGAGCCATTTTTCCTAATCTGGTTAAGTAGCATAACTGAGAAGTGTTGTAAAAGACGTCAACAGTTGCCTATGTTCAGTAATACTTCTAACTAGCAAAACAATTAACATTCCTTGCATTCTTTCAAGCGAAACATTTCTATTTTAAAATGTAATAAAAAATTAAAATAAATGGTGCATTTGATATGAACACACATCTGTCTATATAACGGTTAGAATGTAAAATAATATTATGTTATTATATTATTTTATGTACATGTAAATTGATTTCAATATAAGAGTATATTTATAATTATAAGTATAATTATAACCCCTTTATGCAAACTTATTGTTATAATATTATTAATATATTTTAAATATATTTAAACAGATTAAAAATTATATACTACTACTGCTACGACTCCTACTAATTGCTTACTAACAAAAAAAAAAAAAAAAAAACTA
>NW_015656019.1:864528-901061 GCF_001515625.1 Sinocyclocheilus rhinocerous | reverse complement strand
TGTGTGTGTGTGTGTGTGTGTGTGTGTGTGTGTGTGTGTGTGTGTGTGTTTAAAAAGTTTAGGGTCAGTAAGATTGTTTTTATTATTATTATTATTATGTTTTTGAAAGAAGTTTCTTGTGCTCACCAAAGCTGCAAAAAATACAAACGGCTGCTAAATAAATGAAAAATACAGTAAAGCTAAATAATCTGAAATATTTTTTAAATAAATAAATTTAAAATACAGTAAAACAGTAGTATTGTGAAATATTATTACAATGTAGAGTAACTTATTTCTATTTTGATATCATTTAAAATGAATTTTTAAGCAGCCATTACTCACATGATCCTTTAGAAGTTATTTTTAATATGCTGATTTGTGTTCTTATTATTATCAGTCTTGTGCGGCTTAATGTTTTTGTGGAAGCCGTGATACATTATTTATCAGGATTCTTGGATGAATTAAAGTTCAAAAGAACTGTGTTTATCTGAAATAGAAATATTTTTGTAACATTATGATTGTCTTCATTGCCACATTTTATTAATTTAATGCACCTGTGCTGAATAAAATTATTAATTAATAAAAAATAAAAAACTCACTTCCCCTGAAACGTTTTAATGATAGTGTATATAATATATACATACAGTATATAAATATGTATATATACATAAATATAAATACTTCACATTTGCGCACAATATATGAGTAATATGGTAGGTTTACTAAGTGAGATCAGTTACGCTGCACCTGTGTGACAAAACGGTAAAGACTCTTTTCAGGGATTAGAGCAGCTGTTCTCCTAAGGCTAAAGGTATTCATCTCTAAATAACCACTTATTTCTAACCCCTCTATCCTATTAACTTCTAATGAAAGCGAGGTCTGTGTGTTTTCTACTTAGACAGTGAATTGAGCTGTTGTGTCTGTCCATCAGAGACTGAAATGGATTTGATTAGAAGTGTTTGTGGCGTTTAAGGAAATGGGCATCTCTTGTCTTTCTTTTAGTTTGCCGATGACTTTTATTTTGAACTTCATGTTTTATGTTGTTGTCATGTCTTTGTTCCCTAGCCCAACCCTGATTGTATCCAAGTGTGTCCTCATTAGTTCTAGAGTAGTTCTGCTGCCTTCATTAGTCAGATGTGGGTTTTTCTAACATTATTTCCCTGACTATAAAACCAGCCCATTCCCAGTGCTTGGAAAATGACGTGTATAGAAACAAAATTGCAATGCTACGGTTAGCTTGGCAGGTGTTCATTGTCAGCACAGTGGTCTTCTGGCAACCACATTGTGGAGGATAAATTATGTGATGCAATGATTCCCTTTGTTTTGTGTGATTATCAGTCACCATTTGTTATGCACTTGGCTGGTTTGGAACAAACAGGTTTCGAATAATGCAGTCTGATTTACGCGTTGTATTTGCAAAAAAAATTAATGTTTAGCATTAACTATGTAGCCCTTCTTGGGTGGTGCCATGTTCATTCATTCACCTGCATTTCGGAAAAAAAATTTGGGAACATGAATCAAGACCTTCAAAATAAAAGTCAACTAAGAGTAAAACGAACAATAATCAAAAGATTTCCAGATCCTTAAAATAGAGTTGTTTTACATGGACAAATTGCACTTCTAAGTCTAGCTCTAACTTCCAGTTTGACGCATTAGACCTGAAAATGAGGTAATGCCAGATATCAGATCATTAATTTTAGGAAAGGAAGTTGTTATCGGGGTTAACAGTGAACTATGTGTGTACTACTGTGGAACTTCCCCAAGTTTATTTTCACTGATTATGGCAGATACAGCTCTGAATGTTGCATGAATTTTTGAATTTCTGAAAGTCTGGATAGCTGGATGTTTGGCTGGCTCTGATGGCTCGGTGTCAAGAGTGTGAGAGAGTTTTGGGCCAGTTGTTTAAACTGTTGCTTGCCCATTTTTCTGTGAAGTACTGAATGTTGAAACTGAATGATATTAATTTAAATATGTTTTCAAGGAAGAAGTTAGTTGGCTGAGAGAGATAAAGTTTTGCCTGAATTGTGAATGATTTGGAATAGTCAACAAAAGCTAGAATGGCTTCAAAATGATAAATAAGCAATCTGGGATAAAGTGTGTTTTATGAACGTATAGCTGTCACTTTGTTTAACTATTTTGCTAATTAAATACTTAAATTATTTGTTGTAACTTTTTGTAAAGACATTTTTCATTTAGTAAGTTAAAGTTACAACAAATAATTTAAGGATGTAATCGGATGCCACATGCATGACTCCTAAGCGATTGAGGTGTTCTGTTGTCGGATGTAATAATGAACATAGCAGTCATCATTTACTCCCGACATCTGAGCCGCTGAAGACGCAGTGGATTACATTTGTTTTCGAAGGTTAAAGGAAAATGCTACAAAACAGCTTGCTTTGAAAAGAGCTGTTTTTGACAGGGTAAAAAAAGGTGTTTTTTACACTACCATTGAGAAATTTTAACCAAACTATGTTACAGACTTTTCATTAAGACCCAAAAGAATCATATCAACTTGTGGAAAATGGGCATCCGATGACCCCTTTAAATGTTACATTTTCTTTACAAAAGTAATGCAAACAGCTCTTTATCCCTTTTTTGACAACTGTATATTTGTCCTCCCCTTACATTAGCTTACTAAAAAACAAACAAAATGACTTGAATGAATTTCAATATATTTCATTCGCTGATAATGATTTTTTTTTTACAAAATTGCAGACAAAAGTAAAGATTTTAATTTATCTTTCTATTTTAATTTTGCTTTAGTTTAATTGTTTCTATTTATTTTTTTATTTTAATATTAAACACTTTAATTAGCAATAATGGGGGCCATTTTAACATTAAGAGACATTAAGAAAATGTCATCTATTTTTTTCATTAAATTATACACTTTTGTGTGCAGTTTTGTAAAGAAAATTACTTAAATTACTTACGTAAATAAAAACAATTTATATATTTATTTGTTTATTTTTGCTATTTTTTTGTGCTCGGACCCAAATCTGAACTACTGGCCTGATTGGGCCATCAAAATAATAATAATAAAAAAAAACTGTATTGTTGAGCCCTAAAAAAGCTTGTCTGGACATGAGATACTGTTGTGTGCTTTATTGCCGAGTCTGACCCGAGCAGTCTCTGCTGACTGCTGCAGAGAGACAAGGCAAGTTCCAGGTCAGCTAGAGTTTTTCCTGTGTGATAGCATGAGAAAACACAGATGCTGTGTTCAGAGAGCTTCAGCGAAATATGCAAGGCTACTTTTTTACATCTCGTTCTTGTTGAGTTTGCCTTCAGATGGGCTGTCGCTTTATAACCCCTCACTCAGAAATTGCTTGACTTGCTCAACACTGCATTGCAATATGGCGAACCTTAATAATCAGAAACGAGCTCATTAGTGGCTTTCTTTTATCTCCCAGCACAATGGCGGCTGGATGTGCTTTCAATGACTTTAATTAGTTCCATGCTGAGTGGCTTTGAATTATTCACTAATGAGAAGTGTTTTATCAAGTGCATGCACTAGCTGCGGTCATTAAAAGTTATAAGGGCATAAACAAGTTTGCAATTCTCCCTCAATTAGAAGGCCCCCTGCGTCTGCAGAGAGAGGGTGGCCTAAACAGACTCATTAATCTAGAGGTCAACCCTGATTAAAGGAAACGGAAGTGGGAAAGGGTGTCATAGAGGAGGATTTCATAAAAGCACCTACTCAGTCAAACTGAAGCCATATGCGCTCACACGTTCTGATGCGCAATTATCATTTTAGAGTAAAGGAAGATTCCAGGAATAAGAGCCCTCACAAGTTATTTAAGCAGCTCTTGTGGCTCTTTTACACTGTAAAAAAAATATTTTTCAAAGTTGTAAATAAAGATTATTGAAGTGTAAATACAACTGAAGTCATTCCACTTAAAAAATGCACTTTTAGATTAATGTGTTACCTGCTGTTTCTTTGTTAATTGTGATGTAATTAATTGTGATGCAATTAATTAATTGTGTCTTTCTACACCATTTAATATTTAAAATATTTTATAATTTTTTTTTTATTTTATGTATATTTTTAATCTTAATGCAAATTATTCCTGTGATGGCAAAGCTAAATTTTCAGCAGTCATTGCTTTAGTCTTCAGAGTCACATGATCCTCCAGAAATCATTCTAATATACTGATTTGATTAACACTTTTTATTATTCTCGGTGTTGAAAATATTATAACCTTTATACTTTTTTATACTATTACAGAATGATGGAATTTTTTTATAAGGAATTTTAGAGGAAGCGTCTGAAACAAAGTTAATATAACATAAGAATTCAATTAAGTGTCCTGTGCTATGAAAGAAAAGCCTCTGAGTAACAAAACCTTCATCTAATTTATTCTTTATCTCTTACATTAGGGTTCTCTGTCTTCCATGAAACAGATGCGCTTTTATTTCACTCCTCCTCCAGACGTTTCTTCTGTTTTGAATGCTAAATTCAGAAGTCAGTTGTTGAGAATGTACCTTACAAGCAGAATCTAAAACACCTTGGAAGACACATTAGCTAAATATAATGTTAGGGAGGTTGAGAGTTGTTCATTGCTGTTTGAGGTCTAAAGATAATGAAGATTTGTTGCCTCAAGAGTTGTGCAGCTTTAATCCCATAGAGACTATAAATTTTGAGGGTCAGTGTCCACAGAGAACCACTTTTCCTTCAGATACGTCAAGATCTTCAGACATATTGCTTGAAAATGGTGCAGTTCATTGAGGCCCTCTTTTCACACCCTCCTCCAGATGGCCAGCCAACAGCTACTTCATCCCAAACTCCTCTCTCTCTCTCTCTCTCTCTCTCTCACACACACACACACACTCGCTCGCTCACTCATTCACTCGCTCACTGCAACGGCTCTTTGACCAGAAAGAGCTCTGTCTCTTGTCACCGCTGTCTGCTTTTACATCTTAATATAATTCATGGGCTCAATCTGTTAGTTATTTTGTGTATAAACCTGCAGACTGGCCTTTTAATGCCTTTAATTTATATTTTGAACTTTGCTCAATGAAGTGGGAAAATGTGGATTGTGTTATTTCATATTGTACTGGTAACATTAAGATTGATAGCGTTGTCATTTTTGTTTTATCTGATGTTATTCCAGTAACTTTTTTTTTTTTGAGGGACAATATTTTGATACTGTTGTCGAATTACAGTATAGTCTGTGTAGCTTGAGAAAAGAAAATCAGTTTATACATATAATCTGTAATAGTGCACACACACATATTTAATACACAAAAATATATCTAATTATTTCATTATTTATATATTGTCTAATTTATATATTATATTATTATAAATATTATTTTCATTATATATATTATATATATATATATACACACACTGTATATAAAACATATATATCAACTTATAGATATAGATATCTCCACTTATATATATATATAGAGATGTATGTATATATAATCGAATAGCTGCTACGAAAACGTTCTCTGTTTTATATAAAATACAACAAAATTTATATATTATATAATACATATTATAAAGAATCTAGGTTAATATGTTTTTTTTAAAGAAATTAATACTTTTATTCATCAAGAAATTTTCATATTTCATTAAATCATATAACAATTAAACAAAAACTGCTTTAAATTGTAATAGTATTGAACAAAATGTCTGTTTTTACTATTTTTGATCAAATAAATACAGCCTCGCTGTGAGAAGTGCTGCAAGCAGAGTGATACAAACGGTTAAATAGTTGGAGTTCTGTTATCACTAGAATATCAATATAATCGAATAGCTGCTACGAAAACGTTCTCTGTTTTATATAAAATACAACAAAATTTATATATTATATAATACATATTATAAAGAATCTAGGTTAATATGTTTTTTTTAAAGAAATTAATACTTTTATTCATCAAGAAATTTTCATATTTCATTAAATCATATAACAATTAAACAAAAACTGCTTTAAATTGTAATAGTATTGAACAAAATGTCTGTTTTTACTATTTTTGATCAAATAAATATAGCCTCGCTGTGAGAAGTGCTGCAAGCAGAGTGATACAAACGGTTAAATAGTTGGAGTTCTGTTATCACTAGAATATCGCACCGCTGGAAAAGGCTCTCAGCCCATCAGATTTGAGGACCAGAAAGAAATGTTGCATAAATTAATATACATATATTTTTAATTCAATTGAATAAATAATATTTCATAACTCTTACAGTGATGTTCTCTCATGTGTGCAGTTACTACATTGACAGGCGGGTGACCAAAGTGGAAGACTTCTTGAAGACAAGACTTCTGGACACCCTGTCTGAGCAGATTACCAAGGTGTTAAAGGTAAGGTGTTTTTTTAAAGACACCCAGCCTAATATCTTTTTGTTTTTGAATGTGTAGGTCCGAGATGTGCTAATATGTGTTAAGGTTGTTGTTGTGAGAGTGAGCAAGTCCCTCCAGTGCTCATTAACTGTGTTTACCTCAAGGGCCCCGGGTTTGTCCTCAGCTGCACCATCCAAACAAGCTGTCTCCGGTCTGATAGGTGGCCTACCGTTAAGGGAGCGTGGGTCAGGGCACAGTAAAGGAGGAAAGCGTTTGATTGGGTTTACAATTTACAAGTTCCCCCCTCAGCCTTATGATGTCTCAGCTGCTCTGGGAACAGTCCCCTTTTGGTCTAATAAGCAGTGCCAGGTTTCACAACATTTAAGGCTTCCCTCAGGAGGCCCAATCTATAAATACACAGCTCTCCTGTTTTATCTATCTCAAACTCACACATCTGGTCCAGTGTTCCCCTGAAAGTGAACGAGGGGGAAAACTGGCCTTCCTCACAAATATCAAACAAAAGATGCCAAAGTTTTGTTCACTCCCAAACCCAGTGGGATGGTGATTAGAGCCTAATACATGTGTGATGTCAGATGAACAAGTGCTAACTCCACTTCTAAACTTCAAATCCGAAGGTCATTTAACATAAAATCAATAATCTTTTTTTTCTGGAGTGGATCTGCAGACCCTTCTCGCTGTCTGTGACAGTTTACAGATTTTGAGAGGCAATTTATGCTTTAGCATTGATTCTCTGGCTGTCATTGTCTACAGCAGGTCCTGAGGTTCATAGTGTGTCTGAATCAGAAGTGGAGAGTATGAGAGGCTTTCTTTGGCTTATTATGGAATATGCCTTAATACCCAACATGTGTTCTATTATAACCAGACTCTGACCTTGCAGCTGGACGGCAGTCGGTTGTGTATTGTGCTGCAGAGTTGGGATCTCATCTCAAATCATGCCCACGGACTATTGATGGACAGTCTGATTTATATTGAGCACAAAAACAGGAGTCAGGATGCAGATTATTATCAGTCAGCTGCATGGGAAAAAATATGTTTTTGGTACCTGGCTTTTAAAAGAGAACCAACATTTGTTATTAATTTTCAATAGTATATATATTTTTATTAATAAATGTAATTATTTGTTCATTATTTTTAGCTACACTACCATTCAAAACATTGGGGTAAGTATTTTTGAAACAGGTCTTTTATTCTGGCCGAGGCTGAATTTATTTGATCAGAAATACTATAAAAACAGTCATATTGTGAAATGTTATTGCAATTTAAAATAACCGTTTTATGTTTTCATATATTTTAAAATATAATGAATTCCTGTAATGGCAAAGCAGCCATTACTCCAGTGTTCAATGTCACATGATACTTCAGAAATCATTCTGATATGCTGATATGCTGCTCAAGAAACATTTCCTATGATTAGCTGTTGAAAACAGTTGTGCTGCTTAATATTTTTGTGGAAACTGTGATACAGTTTTTTTCAAGATTCTTTGATCAATTCAAAGCAGCATTTATTTGAAATGGAAATCTTTTGTAGCATAATAAATGTATTTGCTGTCACTTTTGATCAATTTAATGAATCCTTGATGAATAAAAGTATTAATTTCTTTCGAAAAACAGTACTGTATTTTGGATTTCACATTCACCAGCCTAAAACAAACAAACAGGTTGGTCACTGTAAAATCAGTCAGATGGTCTCATCTTGTTTAAGTGGATCAGACTAGCCAAAAGTCTTCAATATGCAAGAATAAAACGTGCACAACTGTCCATTACTCAGTTATGGATGGTGTTTCATCTGATAAAGCTTTTTCTTTGTTTTCTTTCAGATTGTTCAAACTCATGCTCCAGAGAAGCGTGTGTGGCTGGGTGGAGTTGGTCCGGCTTGGGCAGGGGGAACCAATAATATATCTGACACATTTGCTGCTGGTTTTCTGTAAGTGAAGTATCTTCATAGGGGCTGCAATTAACTATTTTGATGATCAGTTTGTTTATATCTCTGATTAATCATTGTGATCTACACTCTGTCAGTACAGCATATCAGATTACTTCCTCATGTAATGTTCTTTATTATTCTTCAGTAATTTGCCATAATCTCTCCATATAAAAAATATCATCACTTGCATTACATATAGGATTTCAACTAATTATGATTGAGCTTACCTAAATGTTTATGTCTAAAAAAAAAAAAAGCATGATCTGTAACAGTCTGCAAAGCATTAATTGCTGAGTTGCTGTTAAGATGAGATGTTTTACAGAAATATTTGCAATATACTATATGTGACCCTGGACCACAAAACCAGTCATAAGGGTCAATTTTTCGAAATTGAGATTTATACATCATCTGAAAGCTGAATAAATAAAGCATATTACTAATCAAAAATTAAGTTTTAATATATTTACAGTAGGAAATTTACAAAATATCTTCATGGAACATGATCTTTACTTAATATCCTAATGATTTTTGGCATAAAAGAAAAATCAATAATTTTGACCCAATGTATTTTTGGCTATTGCTACAAATATACCCAAGCGACGACTGGTTTTGTGGTCCAGAGTCACATATATACTATATATAATATTATATATATATACTATATATAGTGTATATATACTATAATATACTATATAACAGTGAACGTAAGTTGTGACATGTTGAAAAACACCTCTCAACCACATTGAGCATTACAATTTATGTCAAAGCACTTATTCAGGCCACATGAAGCTCAGTCCAACCCACTTATATATTTGAATGGCCTTCTTTGGATAATTTAATACAAAGTGCTCATTTGCCTTGAACAACCTGTATTATACACTTGATTTCCACTACACCTCAAGGCTGTGTTTTTCAAATGTGTTTCTTTTTCCAGTAGAAATGGCTTTTTAAATACTGAAATACTGGTGACATAACTGATTAAAGTTGTCTGTGGAAAAATGCAAAAAACCTGACAAATTGTTAAATTCTGTTGCATTCTTAATGTTCTCAATTTTTTTTGCTCGCTTCAGGTGGCTCAACACTCTTGGTATCGCTGCAGCTCATGGGATTGATGTTGTACTCCGACATTCTTTTTTTGATTATGGATATAACCACCTCGTCGACCAGCACTTCAACCCTTTACCTGTAAGTTTAAGCACGTAAACAGAACCCAAATCAAAAGCAGTCAAAGCTCTTTAACACTCAGACATTACCTGCAGACGGATTCAAGTCATGTACCACACGCACTAAAGGTTACGCAAATTAACACCATATGCAGTTATCTGTTTGGTATGCTCGTTACCGTATTGTAAAACCACCTAAAACGCATACGTAAAAATGACCTGGGCGTAGTTTTTTCCGACATGAAGTGTTTGGAATTGGTCTTTAGCATGTGGCTCAGGCACCTTATGGCTTTTCCCGTGGGACCTATTAGCCAAGATGAAAGGTGTTTTGTGGTGTTGAATACTGGGCAGCTGAGGCGAACTGCACTGAAATTCAAGCCTGAGACAGTGTCACCTGTCTCCCATCCCCTCTACATGTGTGCCCCACTGTGTGGAACAGCCGATGCTGACAGCACTGCAACCTGAGCCGAGGACACTCCACAGGTATCCCCACCCTCCAGACCGCTGCCAACTTCATCCTGAATTATGTAAACCTCACTCTTTCACAGTGTCCGCAGGTCAGCCCCCTGGAGACAGGACAGACAGAAGACTTCAATTAAATTTCAATTTGATTTGAGAACCCGTATAAAAGACCATGACTAAACGAAACTTTTACCCATATGTTCTGTGGGTGTTTTCATAGCTCAGACACATGGTACATCATGATTCTTATTAGTACATGTACAGCATTTTCTTATTGGTTTTGCAGATTTTATTTATTTATTTATTTATTTATTTTTACAAACTCTTTACAGTACTTCTGCCAGCTGCTTTGATTTTTTTTTATTTTTAACAGTTCTTTAAATATATATAATGTATTGGTAAATGTATATTTTCACCATCAATTATGTATATATATATATATATATATATATGTGTGTGTGTGTGTGTGTGTGTGTGTGTGTGTGCAGATAGATAGATAGATAGATAGATAGATATAATGTGTGTGTATTTTATGTACACATTTATTTGTGAAAACAATATATTTGTATATACATAAATCATAAATATATGTTTGTATTAAGAATCTTTTAAATAAAATATAATTTTCTTTTTTTTCTAGCCACCACTAACAGGTTTTTGCTACAGCATTTTACATTTTTGTTTAAATTATTAAATATAAAATATACATATTTTAAATATAAAATTAAAAAAAACTATAAAAACATGTTTTATGTTACATTCTATTTTGTTTGTCATATGAGCATATTAAAAGAATTTAGGGGAAAATTAATAAATTAATTTCATTTAATATTATTTTCTTCTCTGGGACCCCAAACATTAAGAATGCATAGTCCATCTCAACAGAACATCAAATGGAAATTAACACTAATAGAAATTTGTTACTATAAATCAAATCTAAGTAAGAACTTGAACTTTTTTTTGCCAGGATCCTTCTTTTACAGTATTTTCATATAGATAAAAAATAAACAGCTTTAATCTACTTTAACTTCTACTTCCTACACGCAATCCTCACTGACTCCAGATGCTGATAGATACATTATCTGCTCGTGGCCCTCTGTTCTTTTACAGCCCACCAGCAGTGGAGATCCAGACCTGTTGACCGGCTCAGGATAACATATGTTCCTGTGCAAGTAATAAAACCAAAGAAAGACATAAAGAGCAAAAATACAGCAATGGTAGAAATTCTTGATTATGCAACGCTCCATCAAAAGTGAATCTGGATTTCTCAGAATCTCAACAGGAGCACTGTTCTTCTAGCACAAGCCAGAATGAGCATCTTTCAATAAAATGCTCTTTCGTCAAGCACTCCTCACAACTTTTGAAACGGTCATCTTTTTTCCCCCTGCTTCTTGTTCAACATCTCTAGTTATTCCAAGGACCAATCGCCCCCTGCTGGGATCGCAATGCTTTAAACATAGCTGGATGTCTGTGGGAACTGCCAGAAGCCCCACTGTGAGAATTCGCAACAGCCGCAACCTGTCGGCCTGCGAGGAAAATTTACGGTCCAACCTTTTCTCTTTAATCCCTTACCGAGTCATGTCTCCGTTTCTTTCCCTTCACACCTCAGCAGATGATCTCATCCCCTCTTTTTGCTTTGCTTCTTTTTTTTTTTACCCCTTATCTCTTGCTGTTTCTTGTGTTTTCACCCTTGATTGGATGCTAATCAAAACCAGGAGATTTCACAAGTGCACTAATAATGTATTCTGTCATTAATTCCTATATAATTATACATCCACCCCTTTAGAATATTAAGGTGATATATGTAATTCTTTGATGTTAAAATAGTTTCTCAATCCAAGTTCAGAGGCAATTATAAGTCTCTATTTTTCTTGCTCATATTCAATATTTTCAATATCTGCATATTTATTTATTTATTTATTTACAATATTACACCTCTCTTTAGTAATCTGCATAATACTATTATTAACAATATTAATTTTTTATTGTATTTCCGGTTTTTTTATTTTATGTTTATGTGTGTTATGTAATAGTAGACTTTAATTATCTGCAGAGTAATATTAATTAATATCGATATTACAAATTTATTTAGATATTTATTTATAGTTTTTCATCTGCTGGTGAAAGACAGTACACCTCTCTTTAATAATCTGCACAATATTATTTGTATTAATATTAATAACTATTATTCTTTTATCCAATTTTTTATTTTTATTTTCTGCCGCGTGAAAGCAAAAATAATCTAATTATATAATCAATAATCTCTACATTGATTTTATTTCTTTATTTATTGTTTTTCATCTGCTGGCTGAAGGCAGTAGTGCACCTCTCTTCAATAATCTGCACAATAATATTATTATTAATAATTAATATCAGTATGAATTATTCTTAAATCATTCAGATTATTAAAGATGTGCTAGTGCCCTATATCTCACATCAGAATAACAGAGAAACTTGGAAGTGGGCTTTGAATCGGGCTAAAAGTCAAACGCATAGCAACCACCCAAAACTCCCTAGCAACCACTTAGAACACCCGCTGTGCCCAACAGCAACATGCCCAGCAATATTTTAACACCACAATATCATAGAGGCATGTTGGTGGGCTTGATTTGGGGTCATGGCAAAATCCAGCTTCCTGGCAGAAAGTTATACGCTGGCAAGAACCACTCACATTTTTTTCAGAAAATCTACCCATATAGTCATTTTTGCAATTCCGTTTAGTGTCTGTGGTTAGTGTTTTGCGAAAATTACATGCTTCACCTTTAAATATTATTAAAATTGTAGGTTCTTATTGCTCCCAGTTGTTTATTATGTGGTCAAAATTAATTCGTTTTTGTTGCACACTCTCACGTTAAGTTAATATGTGTCTCTCTGGCATTACAGGAGATGACATTTGCTTATATCCTGTTGGTATTATAGAAAAGTAGTTGGTCATATCCTTTAATCTCTCAGATCTTTAGCGGTTTGACTTTTAATTTATTCATTATTAAAGTGGTTTCTATTTTATTCAGTCATTATAGCTTCTGCGCTTACTGAGCTTTACTGGGTGGGCTGAGAAATGCTTTCTAAAGCGAAATACTGGTATTATCTGCCAGTACACGTACAAGAAGTGACCTGAAGGTTGCTGAGGTTAGCACTCTTGAGCTTTATTGTCATTTTTATGTTGATTGTTGCTACCTAGTGCACATCTGCATACCATTTTCATAGACTAAAAATATGTGTAACATTTTCCATGGACCCCTATGCAGTTTAGTGTAAACCAGTATGAAAACCTCTAATCTAGGCTCTTGTTCTAGATTTTATTTTTTCTATAGCCCTAAGATGTTGACATTTGCATTTAAAATATTTTTTTGAAATCGAATTGCTATTAAACAGAAAATGTGATTATTTTATAGACAATACCGAAGTTTCACTGCATCATAACACATTGCAATTCTTGACGTTTTTAAAACAATGGGGTTTTTTTTGTCAAATTGCAGCTTAAAGAGACCCACCCATTCCCAAATCTCTTTTTTCCCACTGCCTATAGCAGATGCTGCACAATGTACACTGCCGGAGCAAATTAAGTTAAAGTTTCCCTGGAAAAGAAGCCTTTAAATGCTGCCATATGCAGGATTGCATGGGAACTTCCTGATGCACACATGCTGCTTTGAACCAGTTCAATTAGGTATTGAATTTGAGAACTGATGAGAGGTATTAGGAGAGATCTATTGCAGTCATGCATGTGAAATTCAGGTAGCCATCACTCTTTTCCATGCAATAAAAATGCATGTAATGATGTAGAAATCAGTTCTCTGGTTACACTAGGCCAGTTAATGTACAGTTAATGTCCAGCCTAAAATCTTCTTTGTGCAATGAATGTGATGGGATTACTGGATCATTAAATGCTAATAGTATGACTTTTGGACCATAAAATGTAGCAGGATAATATTTTGCATGCACAGTACACAAACACGCACACATTCTTTTGTGTTTGGCTTGTGAGTAACACATTTAGTTCCTTTAATAATATCAATAAATACTGGTTGACAGAGAATTCATGCAAAATTTAAAGCAGGTTTTCTAGGAACCAAATTTGTCAAAGGTACATTTAGCATATGCATCTTTTTCAGTTTTGTTTTTTCTGTAAGAGCATGACTGAAAATTTGCTTTGTTCCCCCTGATGGCAGAAAGCAAAAAATATAGTGTGTATCTCTCAATTCTATGAGCCATTTCATTCTTTTTTGCTTTGTTGTTTCTCAGTTTTAGCAAGAAAAGCTTCCAAAGAAAGACTATATGCTTCTATCTCTCCATTCAGAGCATCCAAGAAAATGTCACTTTCAATAAAAGACTGAAGCACATGTGCATATTTTTATATCTCAAAAAAAAAAACTAAAGTTAAGGCACTTACTAAAGTGAAGGCAGATATAAGAAACGTACATTTTTTTTTTCTTGCACTTTTCAAATTTAGTTTTCTACATCTTTCTCTTTCCCAATTCCAAAATTAAAACTCCTTTGAAAGATGGAAGGATGCTGGAATTCATTGGATTTCTGCTGGCGGAGAAATGCCACATCTGTCCAGTGTATTTAAACCAGAATCATCTTGTATGAATCATGTTTCTTGTACAGAGGTGCACCATGCTAACACGACTCCATGGAAGAATAACTTGACCTAACACGCGTGTTGACATGGCAGAGCTCCAGTAAAAATGACTCAGTGATGCTTTTTATTTTGTAACGTGTTTTGTGTGTTGGTATTGTAGGATTACTGGTTATCTCTGCTCTTTAAACGTCTGGTGGGCCCCAGGGTGCTTGCGGTGCACGTCGCAGGTCTCCAGAGGAAACCACGCCCTGGACGGGTGATCCGGGACAAACTCCGCATCTATGCACACTGCACCAGCTTTCACAAGTAGGTTCATTAGACTGTCTGATGTAAGATCAGTTCATACAAATATATCAATACTGTTCCAAAACCGAGTAAGCTGCCTTGATATCTTGATATAAAAAGAAAAAAAAGATTTTAGGGCTGTCAAAATTAACTGATTATGTAAGATTAATTGCAGTTGTTTTATTAAAAATAATATTTAAACACTATTGTTCAAAGGTTTAGGGTTGAAAATATTTTTTAAATGTTTTTTGAAAACGTGATCAAAAATAAATAAGTAAAAACATTTGTTTAAATTAGATTTTAAAATGTAATTTATTCCTATGAATATAAAAATCTGCTGTAAAGCAGATTTGAAATAAGTATTTTATGCTCACCCAGGCTACATTTATTTGATCTAAATACAAAAACAGTAATATTGTTGCATATTAAATATTATTACAATTTTAAATAACTAATATATTTTAAAATGTAATGTATTCCTGTGATGGCAAAGCTGTATTTTCAGTCTTCAGTGTCACATGATCCTTCAGAAATCATTCTAATATGCTGATTTGGTGCTCAAGAAACATTTAGTATTATTGTTGTTGTTGAAAACGGTTGTGCTGCATAATATTTTTGTAAAAAACGTAATCTTTTTGACTCCCAATTTAAATATGGCCCAGACTACATTTAATACGGCTTCACTTCAAATAGAGATAAACATGTTTTTTTTCCAACCGCAGTGTTTTATGTGGTGGAATAATGGATGCAGAGAGCATGAAACCACTGTAATTCAATGTTGTACAATCAACAATTTTGGTGTGTTTGGTTGCCACTTGATTAACCCAATGTGAAAATTGGCTCCAGAACCAATTTCTTAGAAGTCAGTGAAATGTTGATGTTGACTTAATGTCAGGAACGCACTTGTGATGCCTTAAAATGCTGTGTAGGTAGGCTGCTTGTTAGATTTTGGAACAGAACTTATACAGCAAATGCATCACCATAACAAGATTGTATGTGTGTAAATTGTCTTTTTTTGACCTGTAGCATTATCTCCACACAGACACCCGTCATCTGAGTACATAGCCGTAGTGGAGGATTTTAAGGCTTACCTGCTCATTCTTGAACCCATAAATTACAGAGTCCAGACAGCCTCTCTTTCAGAGTGAGAGCCCATAAAATTTAACAAGTATCAATTGTCAAGCGTGTGGAGTCTCTTTCTACAGTGTGAGAGGCGCTGAAAGACACCAGAGGCTCAGGCAGGTGAGGGGAGTAGATCTGCGGGACAATAGAAAGGTCTGTACCCAGGCCAGATAAAAAGTGCCATCGTTCCCTTTGATGATTATCTATTACCCCAGAATGATGTGAGCGGGACCTGCCAGCTTTTCAGCAGCAGTGTAGGTTTACGGTCTACAGATCCCCGTGTCTCAGCTCAGTTACAGCTCTGTGTCAGTGCTACCACAGGCCTCTGGCTTCAGGATTCCTGCAGGACAGACGTTTTTGCTGAAACGTACAGAAAACAGTGTTGGGGAAGCTACTTTGAAATACGCTACTTGTAATGTGAAGTACAGTCAACAAAAACATGAAAGCTTTATGATGGTAGTATATCTTTTTTAAATGCACTACCATTCAAAAGTTTGGCGTCAGAAAGACGTTTTTTGAAAGAAGTTTCTTTCCCTGTGGTCACCAAGGCAGCATTTATTTGGGGGAAAAAACAGTGAAACAGCAGTATTGAAGAATGTTATTGCAATTTAAATTAACTGTTTTCTATTTTATTATTTTTAAATGTAATTACTTAAATATTTGTTATTATCAATGTTGAAAACTTTTTTTTTTCTTTTTTTTTTGTGTGAAAACAATACTTTTTTTTCCCAGGAACTTTTGATGAATAGAAAGTTCAAAAGAAAAGCATTTATTTGAAATAGAACATGAAAATGTCTTTATTGTCACATTTCATCAGTTTAATGCACCCTTGCTGAATAAAAATAATAATTTAAAACGCCACTCTCTCTTGAACGCGTGTAAAACAGTCAGCGAAAGCTAGAGATTAAGGTTTATAAAGATGTAAATATGGATATTTTTCTTACACAAACGCTTCGCTTCAGAAAGCATTTATTCACCCTCAGAGCTGTGTGGACTTCTTTAATAATGGATGGGTGCAATTTTTTGGACTTCAAATTTTGTGCTACCATCCATTATAAAGCATGGATTAGCCTGGACATTATTTAACATAACTCCGATTGGATTCGTCTGAAAGAAGAATGTCATATACACCTAGGATGGCTTGAGTGTGAGTAAATCATGGGGTAATTTTCATTTTTGGGTGAACTATCCCTTTAAAAATAAATCTTTCTGACCCCAAACTTTTGAATGGTAATGTATTTAACACATATATTATAATTTTTATTTATAATGAGAGCAGTATTTATGGCAATAACTGTGAGGATCTAAATGTAGATGACAACATTAAACTGATGAGATAAATTTGTTAAAAACAAGTAGTAGAACTAGAAATGTCATAATTTGTATTATTAATTGAGTCAAAAGCTATAGCAGCATTTGCATATTTTGATTAATAAAAGACAACATAAGAAGCTTGAGTGAATTTCTGAATCACAAAAAAATGAATTATTAAATCACTAGAATGAATCACTAAAATGAATCAGTCTACCAAAAGCTACTTAAGTGAGAGACTTCTTTTGTTTCCCAGTGAGTGACTTAGCTATGTAAGGCATTGCTCCCAAACACTGCAGTTTAGGTATTGGTTTGTAATTGCTTGATTAGGTCATTTAAAGTTCTGACATCAAATATGTATTAATAGCATCTTTAAAAATGCACTTGAATGTTCTTCTTTTAATATCTTATTCTTTAGTTGAGAGAGTTTCAGGCTTTTAGGTCTGCCACCAGGAGATATTTGAAAGTAGACTGATGTTATCTGGTTACAAAACTCAGACAATTTCTGACCCTGGTTGGTGTACAGATGACAGAGTTTTGGGCTGCGTTCAAAATCTCATCACATTGTGTCTTATCCATCAAACCGAAACCACCACAAACCGAACAAGTAATCTCTGTAAATGCCATGAAACCCAAAACAGCTGGTCTACAGCTAATCCTACTCACTAAATGCTTTGCTTTTGCTTTGCCTGTCCAGTGGCAAGGTGACGTTGACTGTTTATTGATAACTGACAGGCGATTTTATTTAAATGAAAATGTTTAAATGTCAACAATGATAATATTTAATTCCCAGAATTTCCTCTATGTCAGTGGAAAAGCGAACAATGTTACAAAGACTGCAACAGTTTGCAGACATTCGGGTCTCATTCCTCCAGCCTCTTTCAAGTTTTTCGTTCTATTAGTGGTTAAAATGGCCGGTCAGACAAGTCATGGATATGCTTTCAGTATCTTCACTAATCCATCACAACACCCTTATACAAAACAGGCCTCCTTTTCGGTGCTTTGAGTGCTTTCTCCGGTCCACATTTCCCCAGGACCATTTGCTGACATCCTGACAGGCGATTTTATTTAAATGAAAATGTTTAAATGTCAACAATGATAATATTTAATTCCCAGAATTTCCTCTATGTCAGTGGAAAAGCGAACAATGTTACAAAGACTGCAACAGTTTGCAGACATTCGGGTCTCATTCCTCCAGCCTCTTTCAAGTTTTTCGTTCTATTAGTGGTTAAAATGGCCGGTCAGACAAGTCATGGATATGCTTTCAGTATCTTCACTAATCCATCACAATACCCTTATACAAAACAGGCCTCCTTTTCGGTGCTTTGAGTGCTTTCTCCGGTCCACATTTTCCCAGGACCATTTGCTGACATCAAACAAAGGATTCCATGTTTACGTTCCCCATGCGAATGCTGGAGAGGCACATTGTTTCAAAGTCTTGGACGGTGTTTATCATTTTTCGATCTGTTCGTCTGATCTAATGCACCCTTCTGGAAAATATCTACCCAAGTTACCAAAGTCTATTAAAACTGAGACACCACACATGTATCACATGACATGAGAGATGTTTTCATTACACAGTCTCGGGTTTGTCTCGTTCCTGAATTTTTTCCCTTGAACTCTATTCACTGTGCGCCAAGGTGTAAAGATGCACATGGCCCGGGTTGCTCGTGATTGGTGAGATTACTAACAGGCTTGCCTGACAAAAGCCAAGCTCTGACCGGTGCAGTTGGGCCTTTTCAACATGTGGTATTCATGCACTGCAACTATGTTTTCCTTACCTTTACGTTAGAATCCTTATTGAATTTTATCATGTTTGCCTAATCATGTTGCCAGATACTTATCTTCAGTTAATATTCCCTTAAGCTTACTCTTCTGCGGTATTACCCTCAAAACAAGGACCAGTATGCTGGAGTCACTGTAACATAAGCACAATCGTCCAACACATATAAAGCTTTTGTTACCCCAGTGAATTTGGGAGGGGAGCTAATGCTTTTACAGTTGTTATATGAAAACAATCAGCTCTTTTACATGACGTAGTCCTGGGGCCTCCTTTGCTTATATACAGTACTTTATAATTTGGTTATTGTGTACTGAAATTAAATCACATGAGGGTTTGGACCTTATAACACATTGTCTCTTGTAAATGGGATTCTGGGAACAGACTCAATGTTTCTGTCAGTATTACAGTATGTGCGTGAACAATGTATGTGGAATTTCAGATGGTAATTTAGGAGAGTTAGATACATTTTAGCTGCAGGATCTGCCCATATTCTTTCAAATGTATCGATTTGTTTTGCGATTCAAGTGTATTACATTATCAGTATTGAAGGTTTGTTAGCTGTAATGCCATCTACACTGCCATTAAGAAGTAGTTTTGGAAATAAGGCTGCATTCAAAATACAAACAGTAATATTTTAAAATATTATCACTATTTAAAATAACTATTCTATTTGAATATTTTTTAAAGTGTAGTGTATTCCTGTGATGACAAAGCAGAATTTTCAGCAGCATTTACTCCAGTCTAAAGTGTCACATGGTCCTTCAGAAATCAAATTTTTTAAGGTTTTTTTTTTTTCTCTCTCTCTCTCTTCTGCAGTCATGATTATGTCAGAGGGTCCATAACCATCTACATCATCAACCTTCATCGCTCACGGAAGAAAATCAAGCTGGCCGGGACTTTACGAAATAAAACTGTTCACCAATACCTGTTACAGCCCTTCGGCACAGATGGACTTCACTCCATGTAAGTCATCATCCATGACAGCGATTTACTGACAGATGAAACTCATTAATTTTAATTTTGTTAAATTATTTTTTTTTTAGGTTTAAAGGGGTCATATGATGCGATTTCAAGTTTTCTAAGTTGTATTTACAACACTGTTCCAGAACAGTTCACCCAAATATTTAGATGTGTGCAGCACATTTTATGGAGGATTGTTTCCTGATCCTGGTAGAGTAGACTACAGGGCTGGCTGTTCTGACTCACAGTCTGTAAGTACGTTTTCATATTTAAAGAATGTGCCACTGATGATTCAAATGAGAGTTTTGATCAGGGTAGAGTAGCGCTTGTTGTTTTTCATTTCTCCGAACACAAAGACATGGTTTTATGTTTACGTGGCGCGATGCAATGCAACGCGTAAAAAGACAGTATAAGTCATTATAATCCGTAATTATGTCCCCACTAGGTGCAACAAATGCCTCGTTTATATAATATTTTTGTCTCGTCGCTCCGGGACACGGCATCACAATTTGGTAAGGGGCGTAACATTTCCGTCACACGCTTGAGGTATTCGGCCAATCACAACGCACTGGATAGCTGGCCAATCAGAGCACACCTCGCTTTTCAGACCGATGAGCTTTGTAAAAATCGACGCATTTCAGAAAGGCGGGGCATAGAGGAAAAACAATAATGTACAGTATGTGGAAAATAATGTGTTTTTTTAACCTTAAACCGCATAAACACATTTCGTTACACCAAATACACCAAATAATGTTCTTTTTAGCAACATCATATGACCCCTTTAAGGTTTTATGTTGCATTATTTATATTATTATTTTAAATAAAATTCAGTTTTATAGTGTATTTATATTTTTAGTTTTGGTAAAATTATATTCCCCAGTTATATTTTAAGTTATATCATATTGTATTGTATCGTATCATCATATCATATATCATATCATATCAATCATATCATATTATGTTTTTATATATAATTTTATTACTAAGTATCTCATATCTCTGACCTCAGCTTATTTAAGGATGTGGTTTATCCTTCAGTTCTCAATTTACTCAGTTTAGCTTTACTTAACATATTATGGTTATATTAGTATGGGAGAGGATTCCCCATTGGTGGAAGAGTTATAATACAATACAATACAATACAATACAATACAATATAATATAATATAATATAATATAATATAATATAATATAAAATGTAGTGTTATATTGTTATAATTATTCCATTGGTGCAAGTGTATAATACATATAAGAATGATATTAAATATATTATTATTATTATATTATATTTGTGTTATATTAAATTACATAAACTTATTATTAGTTATCTCAGATCTCTGACCTCTGCTTATTTAAGAATGTGGTTTATGCTTCTGTTCTCGGTTTACTATAATAATCAACGTAGAGTGTTGTTGCTTTACTAAACATATTATCTCAGACGGAACAGATAAATCTAGTGCTCCATAACTGTCTACACACACAGCTGTGCTAACTGTTTTCTGACTAAATATTCAACCCTTCCACAAATGAGGATCCCGTTTCGCCAACACTAACCTAATCATGGAAAGGGCAAAAGAGAGAGACCTGGGTCATAAAAACATAGTGTGTTCATCCTCTCATACTCTTAAATGGGATATGAGGATTATCTTGTTGGGCTCGCTTACTTGATAAAGCCAAAGTACAGCTGAAACAAACACGTCTACATCCTCAACGTCTATCTTGACCCTTGTGGATGTTTTCTTTTGAATTCTTCTGGTTGAAGCTCTCCTGAATGTGTTTTCAGTTCATGTTTTCTATCACAGAAATGCTTCATACAGTGGATACAAGTAGATTAGCTCAGCAAATGGATTTAAAATATGACATTTAGTTGGTCTTGACAGGTTCGTTCTAATAGCTTGTTCAACCAACAAGACATTAGTCATGAATGAGAAACTTCACAAATGTGATTCACTTAACAAACATCCTCGCTGGTCACAAACACCCCATTCCACTCTGATATTTTTCACAGTTTGTCTGGATTTTTACTCGGCTGTTTAGAAACACATCATATTTTTCACTCAAAGCCGACAAAAACACCAGAGAGTGTTCTGTTTTGAGTTTTCCACTAGAAATAATTTGAAGCCAAGAACAAAACATCAAAACGTCCATTAAACATGGGCAATCCAATTGAATTAGCGTAATAACATTGTCTTGGTTTATTGAAGCTCAATTCAAACTGAGTGTAGAGTGAAATGCAGCTTCCTTCGGGGCAGATGTTGGCAATCGTTTTGTCAGCAGCTTTCAGCTTGAATTTCAACCAGTTTTTGCTTTCCTCTCGGGTTTTTTTTTTGTTTTTTGTTTTCTTTTGAGGAATTGTGATCCAGAAGGTCACCTCTGTCTGAGCTTAACGTCTATTATTGGGAGTTAAGCATGATACTTTGAAAACACGATCATGCTGTTGATCAGAGAAACAGAACCTCTTTCAATAAGTCTACGCTTAAATCCCTCCGTCCCACAACAGGAGGAAAATCTGAATGAAGGATAGAAAGGAATATTCGGAAGAAGCAGAGAGTAATTACCAGTTATATCTCAGAGAGCAATCTCTCATAGACCAGTATGAAAACAAACCCATAATCGTGTGTTTTGATAGACCCATTCCCACGGTCAATAATCATGCTTGATAATATTTATAGAAATATGAAAATACTTTTTTTTCCATTCTGAAGAAACTCAAAATCCTGCAAATCGATGGCCGTTTTTCCATCAAGTCTGTAGTTTTTATTCATTTTATTCTCATAAAATGCAGTTATTAGGTTAATTAGTCTAGTATTCCCACCATATATTGTGTTTGTGCAGTCAGAAATAGTGAAATATGCGGCATATTTCTGTCTTCAGAAATGCCCACAGCTCCATATGGGCTGAATCAGTGTTTTCCAGAGCAAATTCAGTGAGTAACATATACAGGCAGACTATAAAGTTACTCATGACACATTCCACTGCTTAACTCCTCTGTAATGCATATGCAGGGAAATTAACTGCTCATTTTGTGGGGTCACACTTAAACACTCTCAGACAGAGTTGCTCTTTTCAAGGATACGTTTTCCCTCCAGTCTTCGGCCGATCTGTCTTTGTCTGTTTCAAATCATATTTCTGTAATTCAAAATGGAAACAAAGAGAGAAAGGGGTATTCAGAGAGCTGGGGACACTTACCTGACATTTACATTTACAGTCTTTCACTGCAGCTCTCATTTCAAATATAAATCAAATAATATTCTAACAATTATTTCTGCTAATACAATTTCTGTTTAAATACATATGTACATAATTTTTTTTTGAAGAAATTAATACTATGCATTAAATGATTAAAAGGGACTATGAAGACTTTTATATTGTTACAAAAAAAAATGAATTTCAAAGAAATTCTGTTCATCTTTGCTGTCACAGGAATAAATTCATGTAAAAATATATAAAATAGAAAATAGTTATTTTAAATTATAATATTAATCATATATAATATAATGCAATATAAATGATCAATAATTAATATTTTATTTTTTAAAGAAATTAATACTAGGATGCATTAAATTGATCAAAAGTGACAAAAATGTATTTAGAAGAAATTCTGTTCTTTAGCTTTGCGGTCACATGAATAAATTCATTTAAAATATATTTAAAAAGAAAACAGTTAAAGTTATTATAATAATATAATATAATAATATAAATGTTATATATTATTATATATAATAATTTAATATAAATGTTATAAATTGTGTATACATAAATTGTATAATATAATACGTATAATTTTTATTTTATATACAGGTACTATTTTTAAAGCATTTTTTTTTTTACATTTTAAAGGCTTGATCTATATTATTATCACAGAAAATCATTATTTTTAGGACTAGGTCTACCATTCTAATTTGTAATATGTGACCCTGGACCACAAAACCAGTCATAAGGGTCTGACTACATCATCTGAAAGCTGAATAAATAAGCGTTCCATTGATGTGTGGTTTGTTAGGATAGGACAATATTTGGTCGAGATACAACTATTTGAAAATCTGGAATCTGAGGGTGCAAAAAAAATCAAAATATTGAGAAAATCGCCTTTAAAGTTGTCCAAATGAAGTCCTTAGCAATGCATATGACTAATCAAAAATTAAGTTTTAATATATTTACAGTAGGAAATTTACAAAATATCTTCATGGAACATGATCTTTACTTAATATCCTAATGATTTTTGGCATAAAAGAAAAATCAATAATTTTGACCCATACAATGTATTTTTGGCTATTGCTACAAATATAACCCAGCGACTTAAGACTGGTTTTGTGGTCCAGGGTCACATATTTAGAAAAGGAGTGCAAGTTTTTAAATGCTTAAACATTTTCTAAAGGGTCCTCTTTCAAAAAAAGCAGTGCATACTGTAGAAACAGCTCTTTAAGTTACAGTACCTGATTTTCTTTTTTAAGCCTTAAAATCTGTTTAATGTACAAGCTGATCTGAAAAATATCTTTTGAGTCTGAGACACAACAGTGTTGAGAACTTCAGACCTGGAGTTTCTCAAAGCAGAGCTACTGTGTGATCACGGCTGATGTTTGTGATCTCTCTGTGCCTTGAAGGGTTTGTCTTTCAGGTCTTTTCATTTCTTAAACACATACCTACATCTGTAGCCAGAGGTCGTTAGAGCTCCAGAACTATCTGGAGACTTTAATTCAATTTGCATTCTATCCAAAGGAAATGCTGATCTTCCTCTGCAGAAGCCCTGAGGGATACACCGCTGACTGTGTTCTTACATACTTCTGTCTGCTTTGAATTCCTGAGCATAAATCCTCCCCGGGGGAAAGTTGATTGGGAAGATCAACAATCCCTCCTCACTGTTGCGACTGATGCGTGCCGTCACACTGCGCTTCAGAAGGGCTTCAGGCCCAAAGCACACTCAGCTTCCTGATCATTTCAGTCTGTGGCATCATAAGATGAGTTGAGGCGATGGGATGGATGATCCAGACGTCTGCTGGAAGAGTATATAGAGACTATAGGAAATGGTCAGGGACTAGACGACTCCGTTCTTTACAAAAGTTTCTCCAAAACAACAGTGAATCGTTTTAAGTTTTTCATAAGAATATTTAAACCCCCATCTGTTAGGAAACAGTATTAACATATGATTAGACTCATGTTAAAGGGGTAGTTCATCCAAAAAATTTAAATTCTGTCATCATTTGCTGACCCTCATGTTGTTCCAAACCTGTATGAGTTTCTTTCTTCTGTTGAACACAAAATAAGATTTTTTGAAGACTGTTGGTAACCAAACAGTTGATGGTAGCCTTTGACTTCCTTAGTACTTTTTTTCCCATATTATGTCAATGGCTACCGTCAGCTGTTATGTGGACCACTGACACAGATGACATGGTAATATTGTTTTTTTTTCTTCCTCAGTTGTTTTATATATCTTGATGGTAAGGAAGATGACTAAATCCCTGGCTGTGCTCAGAATAACACAATACTTTACAGAGGCGTCATGCCCATTCAAAGTGAGGGGGACTTTTGAGCCAAGTGGATTTTGAATGCAGCTTCCAAAACACATAAAATAGCCAATTCATATTTTCTACACAAAATAAGATTTTTTGAAGACTGTTGGTAACCAAACAGTTGATGGTAGCCTTTGACTTCCGTAGTACTTTTTTTCCATATTATGTCAATGGCTACCGCCAGCTGTTATGTGGACCACTGACACGCAGATGACATGGTAATATTGTTTTTTTTTCTTCCTCAGTTGTTTTATATATCTTGATGGTAAGGAAGATGACTAAATCCCTGGCTGTGCTCAGAATAACACAATACTTTACAGAGGCGTCATGCCCATTCAAAGTGAGGGGGACTTTTGAGCCAAGTGGATTTTGAATGCAGCTTCCAAAACACATAAAACAGCCAATTCATATTTTCTACATTTAATACAATCACACCGGCGTGATTATAACATTCAGTGCGTCATATCATCAGCTGCTAAATTCAAATCTGCGTTCGCTGGCTGGCGCTGAGACAGATACAGACGCGTTTTTACAGCACTCGCATTAACCAATCACAAACGATGTTGTTGAGCTTATGAATGCAATGACCAATCAGAGGTGTTCAGATGAGTCATCGCTGAAATGCCGGTGTTTTCTTCATTCGCTCGCTGAATTAATACCTCTACAAATTGCAAATGTGTGTACGAATCTGTAAGATAGTAATTTCATAGTGTAAACAGCTTCAGTGATTTTAATGGGAGTTTTTGAGAGTGCTTGAACTAAATGTTATTTGATAATGTAAATGTTCTTTGCTCTCTTTCTGTACAATGAAAGTGTTATGATTAGTAGCCTAACTTGCAATGTTTTTATTCACATTAACTTTCAATGTTAAATTCACATTAAATATAAACTCAGTTGTATTAAAATATGTTAGGGCATGACATCCATATCTGTTAATTAAGTAAACAGACAGGTTTTTATGCATAGTTAATAGATTACATTAGTAGGTTACTTTGACCATCGCCCATTATAGATCAACATAATCTATAAGGTGAGAATCAAGATATTTCATGATATAGTTAATGCGTTTGGGGATGTTTAAAAAAATAAATAAAACATACGTGCTGCTGATGAGTGCATGACGCCCCTGATACTATATTACTCTTGCTATTTTTGTAGTAATGAGTATACTGCATGTGCACAGTAAACAAATATTCAAATTACCTACTATATTTGCATATTGTTTAGAATATTATATGCCACAATGCAATGATCTTCCATTTCCTATGATGAAGGCACTGGAATCAATAAATTATATATAAATAGTTATATTTTGCATTACATTTATAATTAAATATTTTTCAGGTTTTTTTGTTTTGAAAGAGAGAAATTAATACTTTAATTCAGCAAGGATACAGTAAAGACTTTTATAATGTTAAAAATCAGTTTCAAATAAATGTTTCAAATACATTTTAATTGTATTTTAAATACAACATTGGTGAGCATAAAATACTTCTTTCAAAAAACATCCTACAAATGTCAAATCTTTTATACAGTAGTATGGAGCGTCTGAGTGTTCCAAACACTCTCATATCGCAGATGTTTGTGTTTTCTGTAAGGTTGATAATGCAGCTGTAGCGCTCTCTAGTGCACGATCAGAGAGTTTACTAATATTGGAGACTCCCTTTACACTTGATGTAACTGGGTCCTAAAACCAGCTATTTTTATATACTTGGACTGATATTTGATTTCAAACTAACATATTTATATATCTGAAAGCCCATTACAATTATGTTTTTCTGAGGATTAAGGCTCCTCACTGAGCCTCTGCAGCTCTCACATTTGATATAGCCTAGTCTGTACTTTCGTATATGTATTGTGTATATTGTGTACAATGTGTGTTGTTAAATGTAATTTTATACTATGTATTTGTATATTGTTCATTGTCTGTAAGTTTGTAAAATTGTATAGTGTGTTGGTGATGTAAAAGTAAAAGTGATTTGATTTGATATAAAACATCTTGCAGTCCTCCCATCTGCAGCATCCTAACACACGTCCCTTTGCTTTGCAGGTCTGTGCAGCTGAACGGAGAGCCCTTGCGTATGGTGGACAACGAGACATTTCCTGAGTTGAAGCCACGGACGCTCAGGGCAGGAAGAACGATAGCCATGCCACCTGTATCTATCGGCTTCTACGTCATCAAGAATATTAACGCTTACGCCTGCCGCAGATAATACACACTGACCGACCTCAGACGATATCCGTGGCCTTCTCCTCTTTTTATTAAGCCCACAGAGACGTGGAAAAGACCCCTTCGTTCAAGCAAGGGTTGCACTGAATGCTTCCAACAACATTTCTCCTCTTTGTTTTGTTTTTTTACCACAAGAAAAGCTCGACTTGTGGAAAGTGAATGTATTTTGGTTGCCCTTTTGTGTTTTTTGTCGCTTTCAGTTGCAGGAGTGTAATGAAGTCTCACGGTGCTGTGTCCCTGAGAGCTTTGTAATCCGATGTTGAAGACCAACGTAAGCTATGAACCCAGTGCCAATGTGCGGTTCAGATGCGGTACGATCATTACAAAGCAGATCAATCAGAATGTTCACATTTTCTGCTGCAATTTTGTGGGAAAATCTGTGCAATGGGTGTAAACATGGTCAAATTTGTTAAACAGATATGACAGCACTACATTCTCATTGGTAGCTAGAAACATGATCAGATTAGCCAAAATATTTTAATGATGAAAATGCGAAGGACGTGAGTGACAGCCGTTCCAATTCTCCGGAGTTCTGTGGGTGCGGATTCTGTGTGGGCCTGTCTGTCAGTTTAATGTGTTCCTGGATCAACATCCTTGTTGGTTCTTAAGCAACATTCCAGCTTGACAGCCAATCAGATTTTAGGGTTAGATTTAAGGGGCTAGAACAATGTTCTTTTCAACCAATCATTTCCCTTGGATTTTAGAGGTAGGTTATCCTTAGGGTTGCAAGTCTTAGAACTATGATTGCTTGCTAGAAATGTTGTTCCAGGACCAACAAAGGAGGTTAATCCTGCTAAATCACATAGTACAAATAACAGTTTGATCTGAATTACATCTCTCTTGTGTACTTTCTTTTTGATTCTGGGGTCTAAAGCCACTCAAAAGGCACAGGGCCAAATCTTGATCTGTAATCTTATTTTTCATCACAGGACAGTAAATATAAACCTCCTATTTAAAGCCAGCTTTATAAACTTATAACATTGACCCATGACCTGAAAAATAGCTTGCATCTCTATCCCATGAGTTTTTTCGTTTGCTGCTTTATAATTTTAAACTGTATGACGATGAAGGTACTATATGGGAAGATACAGATGCTTGCTAAATCGTCCTTATATTTCATTGCTAAATTAAAAAAGGAATTACATAATACACAACAATCTTTATGTGATTCGTCAGTTCTCTGAGAAATACGGCTATATATTTATAATGTTTACAAGTTTGACTTCCCATTATAGCTCAGACTCTTTTGAAGGCTGAAAGGAAATAGTAGGGAGTTTTTGAAGGTGTCTTTTTGCTTTATGAAGAACCGTGTATCATACAATTTGTTGCAGAGCTCAGGAAATTAGCTTGTCCATTAGCGTCATGTACACATGCCACTTTTTTTCTTTTTCTTTTTTGCTGTAACATTGTAAACCTGAGCTTAGTTCTCTAAATTTATTTTGCTACATTAACACTACCTTATTCAGGGGCCCTGGAAAGTGTTAGACAATTAAGCCACACTTATAATAATTACTTTAGATCAAAGATATTATATCAGTTCAAGTGGTATTTATTTTTCAAGAACATTAGAACATTACATTTCACAAAAATACGTTTTTTTCAAGTCATTTAAAAAGTCATGGCAAAGACAAGTATCATACATTCTGAAAAACTGCCATTTGGCTTGATATTTTGTTGTTTTGTTTTTTTAAATATTTGTTTTTGAAAACATTTTAAGTGTTGCCAAAGTGTGCAAATACTTTAAGGGCCGTTATAAATCCCATGTACAGCGATTCATTTTTGCTGCTAGCTGTCTAATTAATATTAAGCACGATGAGTGACAAATGTTTTTTTTTACAAGTACAAACCTTTTGTTATATTAATAAATGTACATACAATTGGTTTTTGATTTAAACTGTGTGCTTCACTGCTCTATAAATATTATTTATATAAATGTATATGTGTGGTTATGAGTGTGTGTGTGTGTGTGTGAATTTTGTCCACATTGGCAGATGATTATATTGTACTTTTTGTAAAACATACAGCAGAGACTGATGTTAATGTTTAGCAATGACAATGTCCTTTTAAATTCAAACGTATTGAGTTGCTCACAGTATGCACACATGTGTATCACAATGTTTTATAATTGTATATATTCTTTGGTCACTCATTCACAATGCAAAAATAGTGATTCAGCATTCAAACGGATTATATGAATTTTGTAAAAAGTTTAGTTTTTTTCCTCCTCGGGCTTGGCTCTTTATATGGTTATGACGGCGTTTGATTTTCCAGGGTCAATAATTCTGTCAGCATCATAATGTTTCTTTAGATTCGCAAGATTCTGTTGTGATTTTAGAGAATTGTAGAGTCTTTGATTTGTGAAATGACACTTTTACAAGCTGTTTTCCTCCTTGAATGTTTTTATTGCAAATTTAGAGTTGTTAATATTTTTTCAGTTAAAGAGCATTATTTTATTATGAAAATGGTTGTCTGAATATTATTTTTGTCAAAATATATAAATAAAATGTTTATTGAAGATCTTGTTTTCGACTTGTTATTTACAATAGTTAATGTATTGAATATTCAATGTATATAAAAAAAGAAGTTGCTGCCTTAATTTTTTAAGTACAATGAACTTAGCTGTTTAAGTCATTTCAACTTAAATGACATTAAAATGGCTTAAAAAATGAGTTGAACCTTGTACAACTTAAAATAAAGTTGAAAATTGTTTAAAGTAATTGTAGTTGTTGTTAAAGTAATGTAAAACGTCATAACATTGGTCATATAATTTTGTACATTGTATATATATATATATATGTATATACATATACATATATATATATATATATATATGTACAGTATATAGTATTTTATATTATATATTAACTTCAGTAAATGAAAACAAGTCTTCTGTAATTTTACATCTGAAATGCATTAATCTTGGTTTGGAATTTTATTTGGTTTGATATTTAACAAACAAAAATGCAAATAACATTATTCATTTTATTTTATTATTACATTGTAAGTTAAAGTTAGTGACTACTTTGATGGTTCTTGTTGTCTAAATTGTAATAAATTAAAGTAATTATTAATATCTTGTGTAATTTTGCATCTGAAATATATTCATCCTGGTTTGACATTTTATTTGGTTTGATTTTTAACAAAGACAAAAATGCTAAGAATATTATTCATTTTATATTTAATTTAATTGTTTTTATAGTGTAAGTTAGTTAGCGTTAGTGACTATTTTGTTGGTTCTTGTGGTCTAAATTTCAGTAAATGAAAGCAATTCTTAATATCTTCTGTAATTTTACATCTGAAATACATTCATCTTGGTTTGACATTTTAATTGGTTTGATATTTAACAAAGACAAAAATGCTAAGAACATTATTTTTGATTTATTTATTTATTTTTGCAATGTAAGTTAGTGAAAGTTAGTGACAATTTAATGGTTCTTGTAGTCTAAATTTCAGTAAGGCAAAGGCCTGCTGGATCTTGCCAGACTTTGTGACCATTGACCAAGTGTGAAAGAGTCTGAATTATGAATCCAGGCTCTTTCAGCCTTCAAAAGAGTCTGGGCTATGGGGAACTTCAAATTTATAAACATTACAAATATGTATTATATTAGTACAATATTAGTACTATATTATAGTACAAATATAGTATATAGTATTTATATACATATGTAAATGAAAACTGTTCAAGTACGAGCAGTGTATGACTATTTAAGAGACTGTCCTGTGACATAGAGGCTGAATTGTAGTATTCCAGCACATGTTCAGAAATGCAAGATAGCAGGATAAAAGCAAGCTAAGAGCTCAGTGATTTATACATGGGCCTGAACACAAAGAAGTACAGAAATAAATTGTGACAGTGTGCTGCAACGTGTAACCCAAGACCAAGAGCTTTATGTCCCATCAGGTCAGGGGGAGATCATCAGCTCACTAGTCTTCAAAGGCCCGGCAGGGTCCTCATCCCAGCGCTGGAGGGGTCACAAAGGGAAGGAGCCAGTTTGCAGTGTGTACATCAGCAGATGTTCCCTTTCCAAGCAGCTGGGACAAGACTTTGTTGAAGAATGAGAGCGAACTGTGGTGTCAGAACAATCGTGTGCAGTAAGTGATGAGAACCATTTGCACCTGAATGAGACTCCTATAGGGGATTTTGATCTCTTCTCATCAAAGCTGGTTCAAGACATGTTTTAAATGTAGATGCATTATGTATTTAGAGTAAACCAAAATATGTTGCCTTGACGTGGTCATTAAATTAATATACTAACTCCAGGCAATACAAAATTAAAATCATGCTATAAAACAAAACATGTCTGCAGTTCACATGTGGTTTATCTTAAAAGACTCAACATGGTTCACTCATAAACAGAATCCAGACTCATTCACACTTGGTCAAGAGTCACAAAGTCTGACGAGACCCAGCAGGCTTTTACATATTTACTGAATTTTAGACCACAAGAACCATCAAAGTACTACATTTCACTAGCTTACAATAAAATAAAATAAAAATAATAATAATTTTCTTTGCATTTTTGCCTTTGTTTCATATCAAACCAAATACAATATCAAACCAAGATTAATTTATTTGAGATTTAAAAGTACATATTAAGAATTATTTTTATTTACTGAAATTTAAACCACAAGAACCATCGTAGTCATTAACATTCACTAACTTACACTGCATAAAATAAAATATAAAATAAAATGTTAAATGAATAATTTTCTTAGCATTTTTGTATTTGTAAAATATCAAACCAAATAAAAAAGTCGTATTTGTAAAATATCAAACCAAATAAAAAAGTCTAACCAATTTATTTGAGATGCAAAATTGCATAAGATATTGCGAATTACTAATATATTTGGAACATGAAAGTGTGAATTTTACATGTAAAAATAAAATTATAAAAATAATCAAAACATCATGTTTTATATACTTTTTTTTTTTAAATCTGTGGGAGCGGTTTTGTTTTGCCAAAGCAAAATGTCCTGACTGACCTGCAACCTTGGTTTAATTATGAATATGCATGATCCTGGTGAAGCAAGCAGGTAGGTCTTTGTCATCTGATCAAAGCTGACAATCAGCAGCATGGATTCATATACAGACATAATGAAGTGTGACGTTTCTTTCTCTGTATATGCTGTGGACTGCAGTTCTGCAAAGAGTCAAACTACCTTTTGCGTGACTTCCCCGGCTTTGCCATACACACTGTAACCAAACCCAGCTTGAAAATGTTTATACTTTTGACCCTATTTGGAGTAGCCAGAACCCATCCCCCTTGAGCCAAGATGGAGGATTTCATGATGTTTATACTCAGGGCTGCCAACTTTTGATTTCAGCTTGGAGTGAGAATTCCAAGCTGAAATCAAGAAATCAAATCGAGAAATTAAAAAAAAAAAATCTTTAAAAAAAAATATAAATAAATAGAAAAAAACCACCACACAAACAAAAAAAAAACCTTGCATCACAGGAAGAGTATTGTGATTTGTCAAAACATTACAATGAAACAGGTTTACTGACAACATATGTATAATTACTGCATTACTGCAAAACAAATAACTTTGATAATGCTAACTTATTTCTACATAGGGCATACAGCATATTAGTTACTAACCTAAACGACGGACACGCATAGCGTGTGACAAGGCTTAACATCTTTAAAAAAGATGAGAAAAATGGAAATAATTTTTCGTAATCCGTTTAAATATTCACATATAATATTTTATTTTAAAATACACATACAATTAGGAGTTAATTTGTGCAAATGTTGTAAAAGCAAAACAACCAAATGTTCCTTGCCACATTCGGTTACGAATTACGTGAATCACGTAAATGATCAAAACGGTCGTCGAGTAGTTTGCATCACAGAATATTACTGTTGGTTATTTAACATTTCTGTTGTAAAACAGCTGTCAAATAATAAATGTTTTCCTACTTACCTCACACTCTTTCACTGTTAAAAATGCTGTGGTGTCGCGCTGGAACAGTAAAGCCCCGCCCTTCTTTGATTTGATTGGCCATCTAAATAATTCTGACATTGACCAGCGCTGTATGGAGGGTTTTTTTTGTTGTTTTTTTTATCATAAATAAATATTGAATTTGGCAGGGACATTTTTCTGCGTGAGAAAATGGATGTGTGGCGTGAGAGCGTGAGAATAGTGTCAATAGGTTGTTTGCACATGACGTCACCGATGACGCGCGAAATGCAGCTGGAGGGCAGGAAGTGATTTTTCTCTCCATAGGAATCACTAGCAGAAACTCCAAATGCCTGTGTTTTGCGTTGTTTATGGATGCTCAAATCGGACAAACCGAGAAACCACAAGGAGCTTTTATCGTGTACGAAACTGTGTTGTTCATAAGTGGGGAAAAGTCAAGAAATTGATTGGAAAAACGCAGGAAAAAGTGGCGTGTAAACCTGCGTCTGCGGTCGGGAGGAGCGAAACCGGATAATGCTCGTGTGTGCAGCTCTCAGAACTGCAAATAATATCTTATTTACATCGTGTCTATGTGTGGCGTTTAGCATTCAGTGAATTCTGACAGTGTCACCCTGTATCTATTTATATATTTCTTTATTAATATTTTAATATATTATTATCTTATATTAACCATTTGCACACACGAGCATTATCCGGCTTCGCTCCTCCCGACCGCAGACGCAGGTTTACAAGCCACTTTTTCCAGCGTTTTTTCAGTCAAATTCTTGAATTTTCCCCCTTATGAGCAACACATTTTTGTACACGATAAAAGCTCCTTGTGGTTTCTCGGTTTGTCCGATTTGAGCATCCATAAACAATGCAAAACACTGGCATTTTGAGTTTCTGCCATAGACTGGTTTCTGCTAGTGATTTCTATGGAGAAAAATCACTTCCTGCCCTCCAGCTGCATTTCGCGCGTCATCAGAATCACGTGATTGCAAACAACCTATTGCGTGAGTCTCACGCTGAATGCGTGAGAGTTGGCAGCCCTGTTATACTATGCATGAGCCAGTTACATAGAGGGTTAAAATTGATACAATGTTAAATTCTCACATGTGTGTGTCATACACTGAACAAAGGAAAGGTCAAAGCACTAAAATATTTATTAAGAATTTCATGCAGAAAGAAAGAAAGAAAGAAATGCAATAGCCTATTATGTGCATATTTTTTATACAGCTTTCCTTGTATCTTTGTGCTTGATATTATCTGAGTAAAAAAAGTTGAAGTTGTGAATAACAAATATTATAAGTACGTTTTACAATAAATTACTATTCAACTTAAAATTCAATGTGTTAGCCTACTTGCCATTTCTTTGTCATTATTGTGAAATTTACAAGTGCTGAGTGAAAATTGTTTCTACACCAATTTTATTTTTTAGTGTAGATTTTTCAAAGATAACGTGAAAAAGAAAGGAAGGAAGAAAGAAAGAAAGAAGGTTTGAATGAGATTATTATATGAATGAGTAGCCTAATAAAGGAGTCACGCGCTTTAGATCCGCCGCGCATGATCTGAATTCCAGACGTGACTCGCGCTCGCTGCTGATCATCAAATCACGTGACACACCTCACACACACACACACACACACACACACACACACACACACACATTAATGCGGAAGCGCTGCTGCAGTTCAGAGCTGGTGAGCAACGTTTGTTCTGTGATATAGAACTGAGTCAAGATTCGGACACAGTGATACTCTTCTGCTCTAGAAGCGAACCTTAAAATATTAAGTTTACTTTATTAAAACGTGTAGGTTAGAAGATTTAGTGCAAAAAGTTCTCGCTTAAACTTTATGGCTTTCTGTGAATTAGGCATCAGATTGGACGTGAGCTTTAGTTTCGTCCTGGAGGAACCGAGAGGTTTGGGTTTCTGCTGCCGTTTAGAAGCGACCGCAGTATCATCCTATTGGGTATTGTGTACTTGTTTGCATTGTATTATAATTTGGAACAATTCCTACTGAAAAGATTAAGGAAGTAGTATGGGGACCGATATTCATTTTAAATTCATTTTGGTGTCTTACAAGAGTGTTTATCCTATTAGGAGTCATACATCTAAAATGCATAGCTATATTCTTTTGTGTAATACAGGAATCCATTACAAATTATTAGGCTATTGTTAAGGACTGGTAAAGTACAAGTAGATTTTTTGAATAGGTGCATTGAGAAAATTATGTTTAAATGAAGCCATGTTAGAATTATGCAAAGTGACTGAAACGGTGTTACTGGGATGAACTCTTCTTCTAATAATTGCATTTGTGTTCAGGTAAAATGAAGTGTCTTCTGGTGGCCAACGAGAGCGCAGAGGTTCTGTTCTACTGGACTGACACTGAGTTTGAGCAGCAGGTTCAGAAGCAGTATGGAGTTTCCCAGGAAGAAGGAGAAGGAGTGAGACAGATGCTCCAAATGAATGCTGTTTGACTTAAACAAACATGAAACAGAGATATTTAAACATAGATAATTATTTAGTATAATTATTATTTTATGTTAAATACAATTGTATTATGCCTGCATTAGACATACATGGATATAAGTGTGGAATATTGGATGGTTATTAATATTATTTTTATGTGTTCTCAGCTACCTGCTTTTGAAGACAGCATTAACACTCTCTTCGCACCCATCATCATCTCCTGTAGCACCATGGTGGACCGACTCATGGACAATTACACCTCCTTCAGCACAGAAAACAATCATATCTATGTTCTGCATCAGGTAATCCACAGCAATATGAAAGAGTCATCTGATCTAACACTAGATCAGCACCCATTCAATGAATCAATTGTACAATATTTAGTACAATACTTAGGAAATATTATACTATATAAGTAATATTTTATAAATTAAATTTTTATATAGTGTGTGAGTTGTGTACATATGTTTTTACACTATATAAAATACAGTACTTAAACATTATAAGAAGTTATAATCAAATATATATTAAATAATATGATGA